>NW_025999961.1:6035582-6122776 GCF_001458135.2 Marmota marmota marmota
AAAATGTAATTCCAACAAACAGGTAATACACACACACACACACACACACACACACACACACACACACACTGGAAATTTAGATTTAGCGCTTCACAGCAATTAAATCCTTCCAGAGCTCTAGTAGGGCGGACGTTTGTTTATAGGATCATAGTTACTTCAAAAAAAAAAAAAAAAGACAACAGGACAACAGCTAAATCCAGAATTCCAAGGGTCTTAATGGATTTCAACTGGTTGCCAGGAGACGTGAAGGACCGAGGTTTCTGATTATTCCCCGGTATGCCCAGTGTCTGGGGAACACCCGCCAAGGGCGATATGATTCTGCAATGTGTGATGTGGGCTTACTCGGAGAGTCTGGGGTTTCAGTGGCAACCGGCATGAATGCCTCTCCTATCCCGGCGCTGCCCAGCTTCGCCCGAAGGTCAGCTGCAGGGCAGTGCGATTACGTTAGGGTGAGCACCTTAGCCTCAACTTCCAGCTTGTCACTGAACAGTTCTGTCACTGAACACCAAGAAAGCTGGTGTTCCTACCCTTGCACATACTCCAAACACCCCTTGAAAATTCCAGTGAGCAGAAGTTAGGATTCCAAAGAAAGTTCTTCAAATGCAAACAGGCAGAAGATTATAGAAAGACTCACCAAGTATTACAAGTATATGAATTTTAATGGTATGGACTTGTTTCTTTCCGTCAAATCAGATTATTTTTTTAGTAGCCAGCTGAGAGTTTGTGTAAATATAGTGGAGTTCTGCAAGAAGTCACTCAGCTTGACATCTCCACTTCTCTAGTTGAAGAATTGAGGCCCAAAGAGTATAAATCATACATATAAATACCTCTTCAACCCCTGAGAACATCTTAAGAGGGTTAGAGACAAAGCCAACACCCACTTTAAGTAACAACATTATTTGTATCGATTTTTTTAATCTTATATATTGCTGTTTCCAAGCTATATGGCCCACTAAAACTAAAAATAACATCATTTTATAACAGAATTTTTGTAATACTATCATAAAACTAAAACAAGAAAAAAAGAAAGGGGTGAAAAATAAAAATAACTCATCCTTGGACTCAATTTTTAAATATGATTCCTTTTCATTCTGTGAAACACTGAAATGGGAGAAAAGAAGCATAATTTCATATTAAAAAAAAAACCACTAAGCTTTTTAATGGGTGCATTTTTTCTGGCTTCAAATGTCACATGAAAACAAATGAAAGTTATGAAGAAATGCTACAAAATAAAATTAACCAGTTGAAAGCCTGAAGACAATGTTAGTCCTAAATGTGATGTTATAGAAATTAATAGATTTTTTTATAGGTTTAGATATGTTTTCATCAATATCCAAAAAACATGATTTTTAAACTTTAAACTACTAAAATAAGGAGGCAACGTTTCCATAGAGTATTCAACTGCTTAGTTTCCAGCTCTGTGAACTGAAATTTGTGTCCATATATCATTCTACTTCTATCTGGAAAGACAGCACCACATAGGGCAACTAGCGTGAATCTATGTAATGTAGTAGAAAAGCTACTGGAATGAAGTTTTCTCTAACCATTCGTAACAATCTCTACCACCCTGCTCCCTCAGAATCCTGGCTGCAACCTTTAAAGTGGACTGTTCATATTTTCAAGGGGCCTCTTCCTTGTCCAGTCAGCTCTGAAGTCACACTAAAGAACACTCTGAAAGCCTATAGCCTACAAGAAAATACCTCTGGGGACAGAATTGTTGAAAACACACTTCCCCCTAGAGGCAGAAAAAATGAAAAAACATGACACATAATTTAAGAACATTTCTGTAATTTAAAGATTTATGTGATTTGAAAAGACACCAGAGTAATTTAATGAGTGTCAAGATCTTCATTTCCAAAATAGAATTGATATTTCAGAGGGAACTAACTGCCCAAGAAGTGGGAGAAAACTTAACAGACATCAAAAAACTAAATTAAAACTTTGACTCTGGGTTTTAGCTTTCTTTGCAGAGACTCTATTAATGGACTCCTTTTCTTATATTATGCAAATTTATATACTTTTTTGCCAGCACTACAAGTAATAGCAATTGTGTCTTTTTCTATTTAAATTTATGATTCAGTTTCATCTGAAACTGCAGTTAAGTGTGGCCTTGAGAAGGCTTCTATTGAAAATCCATGTGTGTATTATTATCCTTTTAGTCCATCAATTACAATATTCTTTTCCATTTACTTGAAGATATTCTGAGACAAAGTGGCACTGGGAAGATCTCTGAAAAATGTATTGCTTTTCTGTGATTTGACCTCAGTACTGAGATAAGAATGCAAGCTACCCAGTCTCATTGACATATGGAAAAGTTATTTCATGTAGATTATTATATTACGAAACAAGACATTACATTACCTCCAAAGTATCTGTACTTCAACTTCATGGGTATAATATTGACTGCATTTAATTGGTTTCTTTAGTTACACACTGTGTTCTTCCAAAAAGCATTTTAGAAGGCCACCTAAATATATAAAATGGAACTTTAGAAAACTTTCACTTAGGATAACATGCACAGTCAGTGGATCCTACTCTCTTGGGATTTATTTTCCTCCTTAAGCCTTTAGTAGTGGACCCAAGCCTCAGAAATGTTCTGCTCTTCCATCTGAGTTTCCATAACATTCCTGGTTCATGATCACACTGAATTATATTTCCATTTAATGAGGAAGTCTCTCTGGGTTGAAATAAGTCTCCAGGGTTTTGCAGCATAGAAAAAGCACGCACTCAGAAGCTATTATCTTCTGACCTGTTTGACTTTCAGTTTCCTCTATTCTCACACTTTTAAAATGAAGATATTGTCCTTGGGTTATAGAAGTAGGTTGAGAAAAAAAAATGAAAGCTGAACACTTGGTATACTGCAGAAAATTAATAAATGGCAGCTCTTGTTATAACATTCCCTTCAATGCCTAGTTAAAATATATATATATATATATATATATATATATATATATATATATATACACACACACACACACACACATTACACCAAGAAAGTGTTCAATAAATGTTTATGGGATGAATGAATAAATTCAAGGGCCAAGAGCAGTGGCCCATGCCTGAAATCCCAGAGGCTCAAGAGGCTGAGGCAGGAGGATCACAAGTTCAAAGCCAGCCACAGCAACTTAGCAAGGTCCTAAGCAACCTAGAGAGACCATGTCTCTAAATAAAATATAAAAAGGGCTTGGGGATGTGGCTCAGTAGTTAAGCAACCCTGGGTTCAATCCCAGGTCCAAAAAATAAATAAATAATAAAATAAGTAAATGAATTCAAAACTCTAAAAAATATGATTTATGTGTGACTCAATTGCAACAGACCTTATTTTATAATGTTTGTTTGTTAACAGTGGCCTCCCTGGGGGAACCCTTTTGGCAATCACTTTGGTATTGGCCCTGGATTCCCAGCCTCAGCAATTTCCTGGTAAGCTTGTGACAAGAGCCTGTTCAATATTTTTTCTCCCCCATAACGGGGCAAAGAGAGCAGGAGCTAATATTTGTCACCCTGCACCTACCCATAACAACCCCAAGGCTCCTCTAGAATTCAGACTGAGAGAACTAAAGAGAATAAGGAGAGACAAGGGTCAATCAGAAGATAATAAAAATGAGGGGGAACAGGAGAGGTGGTGCCAGGCACAGGATTTTGAGGATTGGAAGGGAGGAGGAAGCAGGAAACACAAAGAGGATTGTATTGGGAAGAATGTATTTAATTTATAGATTACAGATGTTAGCATTAATGAGGGAGCAACAGAATGTACCATAATGTACTAACTACCCAGGCTTTAAAAATGTTTGGCCCAGAGCTTAATGCTCTTGTTCAATTCAAACTTTTTAAACCTCTACAATGTGTCCAGGACTACGGTGTTCTGTAGCTTTACCCTATTGTATCAGATTTTGTTTGGAGAAATGAGTTGACCCAAGTTATATTTCAATCTACATGATAGCTAGACATGTTATAATGTCACACTAAATTCAAGAGCAACATTATCAGGACAAGAATATGGCAAATTTCAGAAACATCTCATAAAATGATTTATCTGATCTTATACCATAATCTTGAACATTTTAAACTCTGAATTAAATCAGCATTCAATCATTAAAATATAGATTCCATAAAGTCTGGAATTTTTTTCCTTCAGTCCTGTATTCCCTCCTTCAAGAATGATATGTGGATGCTTAGATTTTTATTTTACAATGATACATCCACAGAAAGCAAAGATTACTATGAAATACAATTGAAAAGAGAAATCATGAAGCAATAAAAGGAAAAAGGATAATTCAAAGAGAAATTAGCTCATATATATAAATTCATGTATATGAAGTTCTAAAATCAAAATTCTCAGAACTTTTAGATATGATCATGTTGGATTTTTGATTGTCTAAACGATGTAAGAGGCCCAAGATCCTAAATACTAATTTTTATGATTTTTTTCTTCTGTTGTCATTTTTTGTTTTATTTTGTTTTATGGTACCAGGGATTGAACTCAGAGGTGCTAAACCACTGAACTACATCCCCAGCCTTTAGCCACTAAGCCACATTCCTAACCCCTTTTTTTATTTTGCAACAGGGTCTCACAAAAGTTGCTTAGGACCTTGCTAAATTGCTAAGGCTGACTTTGAACTTGCGATCCTCCTGCTTCAGCCTCCCAAGTTGCTGGGAATACAGACATGCACCATGGCACCTTGCCTAAATACTAATTTTAACTGGTCTTAGCACATTGATTTTTTACCAGCACCTCATCATTCACATTTAATTCTTGATTATTTTCTTGCTAATGAGAAAAATGCACTACACAGATTCTTAAAAACATCAGGGCATTATCTTTTATCATCCCCCAAACAGGAATTAAAGGTGATAAGGAAAATTTCTGCTACCATCATGTGCAACGTTGTGAGATACAGGTTTTTATTTCTTTCCAGCAAGTACATTCCACTTGGCACTATATCTTGGATAGCTGATGCATGAGACCAAAATAGAATAGAATGCCATGAGGAAAACATCAGGAAAATTCTTGACATTTGCCCTCTCATATTTTTGGTGATCATGTTGTGACATCAAATTTCACCCTCACATTAAGGGAGAAAATTGTCTCATCAAGTTGACATTGTTCCTGTTCGATTGTTGGTAATTCCTTAACAGTACATGTTCTTCTTTGCTGTTTATCTGACCTAAAAAATATTCTCCTTTCAGCCTTTTTGTTCTTTTTCCCTTTGCCATCTGCCTGGAGAAATAATGAGGACTATGTAAACCTGAACCCTGCTTCCTGGCAGATTCCTGATTGCCTTTAGGTCTGACCTGGAAACAACCTTCTATGTGGATGATTTCTCATAGTCAAGTGTATATTAATGTACAAATTATCTTAAATTGCAAATCATTCAGTGGTCTAGTGAATGAATCTTTTGGGTTCTTTTTGAACCTTAGGTACCAATTTTTAAGTTAGCTGTATCCTTAATCCTAAGCACATTCATCATCATTCCCCAGGTCCTGGCCTTATTTGATTTTTCCCTTCATTTCTCTCTTCACATTCCTTTTATTTAGGATCCTTTCTAATATGATTAACATAGGCCACAGATAAATTCACATTCTTGAAAAAGAGTGTTCTTTGTGCATGCATGTATTATTCCAATTGAGAAACTGTACTATATTCTTTTTTATTTTCTCAGAGAGTAACGTGGATAGGTCTGCACACATACTAAGTGTAAAATTTATCTCATGACTTTGGCATGTTGCCTAATATTCTACTATACTTTATTTATACATTTTCCAAGATTTTGACCCTTATGTTAATCCTTGCTACCAGAAACTGGCCTCACTAAGATCTTCATCTGTGTTCCCTTATGGACTTACACGACCATGTCCCTGGGTTCATGTTTCTGGCTCAGTGGAATATGCATTTTTATTTTATTTAGTATGCTCAAATTACTCCACAGAATGGTAGCATCAGTTTGCTCTCCCACCAGCTCTATAGAAGGGTTCCCTCAGTACAAACTGAGTATGTTTCTAATGCCTGTCGAGAGTGTCTCCATTACCAAAAAGAAGGACTGAATTGCTTTCCTGAGATCCTCCCTAGCTTCAGACTCTTTTTTTTTTTCTAGATAAAAACAGAGTTTGAACACAAAGCCTGAACTTGACCTCTAATCGATCTTAACCAGGTCATTTACTTCTTTCTGTTCAAACACTGTAGACAAAAGAATTTCATGTGATTACTTAATAATTGATTGCCCTAAGTAAAATCCCAGTGTTGTTGCCAAAACAGGGAGAAATGGATGATGAATGACCAAAGACAGGGAGATAACTGGAAAATATAGTCGTCCCTTGGTATCCATGGAGAATTGGTTCCAGGATTCCTTATGGATATCAAAATCCATGGATGTTCATGTCCTCTATATAAAGTGGTGGGTTTACAGAGTGGTGACAGCAATCCAGGAAAGCAAGTCCAATGCATAAGTACTTCTCAGGCCTCTAGCATGACACTTGCTGATGTCCCATTGGCCACACCATGTCACATGGCAAAACCCAGAGTACTGTAGGAAGGCACTACAAAGGAAGTGAGCACCAGGAGCATGCTTCATTGGAGACCATGAAGTAACAATTGACAATGCTAGAGGACCATCCCATAGCTTCTTACACTGAAATTGAGTTTCACTAAAAATCATCTAAGAAGAGGTACTACCACTAACTAGGCCAAGAACTGCAATCAAGTATGACAAACCCACAAAACGTCTGTCTTCTCTAGCTTATGCCAGCCCATAGTATAACAAGGGAGCACCAAGGTCATGGGCATTTAAGATGACACCTCACATGAAGACTAGAGAGATGCTCAGAGCACAGACAATATATAGCAATGGGCTTTGAGCTTGAGCCAGGTTCTTGGAGCTGAGGATGTCTACTGAACAGGGCCCCTGAGCCATGTGAGTGATCTGTGGCAAAGATGGCTAGTTGTCCATCCAATATCCCTTTTTCTTTATTAACAGAACCCTATTTTATTCAAGGCAACAATCTTCCCTGCTTACATTATACTAACTAGCCCCCTCTTGAAACTAAAAGTATGGCTAATGTGTGGCTAATGAAATGGAAAAGGAAGATGTTGGGAAAGTTCTAAGAAGCCTTTTTTTTTTTTTTTACCCCAAGGGTACTTAACCACTGAGCAGCATCCTCAGCCCTTTTTAATTTTTTATTTTGAGACAGGGTCTCTCTAAGTCTCTTAGAGCCTCGAAATGTTGCTAAGGATGTTTTGAACTTGTGATCCTCCTGCTTCAACCTCCTGAGCTCCTGAGTTGCTGGGATTATAGGCATGATGAGTGAACCATCACACTCAGTCCAAGAAGGCTCTTTAAAGGAGGGAATACACTATGACCTTTGGCCCTTTCTCTTCTTCCTGCCTGGAATGTGTACAAGATGGCTGGAACTCCAGCATTCCTATTAAATCCTAAACTGACCCTGAGGATGAAACCCTCACATTAAGGGTAGTGGAATAGAAAAATCAGGGTCTGAATGCCTGATGCTAGACCTGCAAGCTTCTTTTACGAGAGTGAATAAACTCATATACTTTATGCTATTTTTTGAAAGTTGGACCAATGCATCTGAAACTAATCCTAATGTATCAAGATAGGCTGTTATTGTGTTATGTAAAGTGAGCTGTTTGTGGCTTCTTGAAATTTGGTGTTTATTTTTTCTTTTGTCCTCTCCTGTTATTAGAAAAGTCTTTTAAAGTTCTGTCTTCGTTTCATTTTGCACAGGGAAAACAAGGAGAGAGGATTTTGCCTATACACAGATTGAGTATGGCTCACCCAGGGGTCAGTGTGGTAGTGGTGCTGGTGGTGGTAGTAACAAAGGAGAAGACACTCAAGGGAACATAATTAGGACCACAAAAGAGTCTCCTCTTTCCACCTGAACACATTGTCAGTCAAACATTGGACATTCTGATTCGCTAAGAAAAGTACATTCTCTTTATGGAGAGGCATCAGATAAACCTTGAGCCATTCTTTAAAAGAAAGAAAACACTCGGACACAGAAATGAAATGACAAAAAATATATATATTTCATATAGGGTTTGGTATAAGCAGAAGCTTTCCATCAGAGTGTAGTATGCTGGGCGGACCCTGAGAAATGAGACTCATTGGAAGCCAGGTTGATGGTGGAGAGTCATGGGAAGTTTATTTGGAGAGGTGGGATAACAGGAGAATAAAGAAAGCATTTAATTATATTTTAGGGTTTGAATGTTTCTCCTGAAATCTTGAGGACAACCTGAGGAGTTCTGAGCAAGGATATAATATAATAAAACTAGTGTGTCACAGAAATTAGAAACAACTATGCTACTTTAACTTAGCAAGATTAAGTTTTCAACTTCCACCTGAGCTAAATTCAAATGAGAATATGTTTCCTTTTGCCTGATTTTGTGCCCATTGCTCTCTGAGGAAGGTTGAATGACAATCTGTTTGAATATTTAAAAATGTAGATTTTTGCTGACATCAACCATTAGACAAACTGAAGATAAACACTGGCAAAGCCCCCACAGATAGGAAATCTGATAGCTTATAATGTTCACCTGAGGACACCTGCAGATGATCATTCACCTAACTCCAAACTGTGAAGAACTGAACAAGTTAGAAGTTCCCTGGGAGCCAGGTATGGTGGCACATGCTTGCAATCCCAGTGACTCCGGAGGTTGGGCAGGAAGATTGCCAAGTTTGAAGCCAGCCTCACCAACTTAGTGACGCCATAAGAAACTTATCAAGACTCTGTCTCAAAATAAAACAAAAATTTATTTAAAAAGCACTGGGGATGTTGCTCAGTGGTTTGATGAGGGGTGTGTGTATGTGTGGAAAAGACGTTTCTTGTGTAGAAAGGATGTAGCTAAGAAGTGAGGGTTTTTTTAACCATATGATTACAACATATTAAAAACAAATATAGATTATAGTCCTGCAAGTCAAATCATCCCATTGCCACCTCCTATGGAGTCGTTAGGCTTAGGGTCAATTAATAGCAAACTATCAAGAAACAACAAAAAGAAACAAGACAAAATGTTCTTCTGGAATAAGGACAGTAACATGAACTCAACATTGATTTTCCTCCCTGTCAGTCCTTACAGCATCCTGACATGCTTGCTTTGTTATAGAGTCAGGCTAAATTTATCCGGTTTCCATGAAAGAATTTGCAAATTGATCTCCTAATTCTTTTCCAAGGACCCATCCCCATCCCAGTGTGAAAATCAAGCCTAAAGGTCCACAGTTTCCAAAGTTAACTTTCTCCTCAATCCCATCCTAAATGGAAAATAATATTTATGGAATTTCCCACATTCCACCCAAGTAGATGTCAGAGTTTTCCAATCAGTAGCCCATGTTGTTGCACTATCCTGAATTAGTCCTCTTGGGGTATAACCATAACTTGCAAATTGGAAATCATAAAACCTAACATCTTCCTTTCTACTTTTCCTTCCTTCAGATTAACTTTCCTCCATATCTGTCAGGTATAACTGAAAGAAATGGACACACCACAGGTATTTCAAACAGAAAGGGCTTTAACACAGAGATTTAGATGCTTTAAAATCTATTGGAGGGCTGGGGTTGTGGCTCAGTGATAGAGCGCTTGCCTAACATGCGCTGGATCCCTGGCACCACATAAAAATAAACAAATAAAATAAAGGCATTGTGTCCATCTACAAGTAAAAAATAATAATAAAAATAAATAAATAAAATAAAATAAAAACTACTGGAATTTGCTTTGTATTCATGTATTAAACTTCCTCTACATCCCTCCCAAACTTTCTTAAACAAAACTTTTTTAAAGTTCACTCTAACAGGTTATTTCGGTATAAAATTCCTGCCTATTACTTCCACCAGTAATTTGTTGTTCAGTACCCACACATGGAGCCCCTGTTTTGCATCAGGCACTGTGCCAGCAGTTGGAATATGTTTCTGCTCTAGAAAATTATAATAGGTGGAGTAGAAAGCCAAAATTCTAGAGCTGGTATTGTACCAACCCTGGAGAATATTTTAGTTTCTCAGTCTTCACTAAATTTACCTAATTGTAATTATAGTGAACATGATTTTAAGAAAACAAACATAAGTTATAGGATGATTACACTATTTTAAACAAACTATCCTCCAACTAAGAAAAGAGTCATCGGAGTCTAGAGGAGCAGACCTGGAGATCTCAGCTCGTTTTTTTCCAGAGGCCACCTTAGTGCAATGTCAAGGCTATAAAATGGTGGCCACAACTTCTGTCTCCACTGCCTTTTGCTCCAAAGATGGTGTTTCAGTCAACTCTTTTGCTGCTGTGACCACAAGACCTGACAAGAACAATTTTAGAGGAGGAAAATTTTATTTTGGAGCTAATGGTTTCAGAGCTCTCAGTCCACAGATGGCCAGCTCCACTGCTGTGGGTCCAAGATGGGACAGAGCATCATGGCAGAAGAGTGCAGTGGAGGAAAGCAGTTCAGGACAATGCCACCAGAGAGCAGAGAGAGACTGAGCTCAGCTCACAAGATATATATCCAAAGGGCACTCCCCCCATCACCTACCTGCCTTCAGTTACCACCCAGATAATCCCTATCAGGGGATTAAGGTACTAATAGGTTAAAGTTCTCATAACTCAATGATTTCACCTCCAAACTTTCTTGCATTGTCTCATACATGAGCTTTTGGGGGACACTTTATATCTAAACCATAATAGTTGGTGACTGAACTGTATAAAACATATCTGGCACAGGGACAATGGTCTTCCTCACTTCTGCTTGCCAGTCTCTCAAGAGATGCAGCCAGTATTAGAGCAGCAAGGGAGTTTGGGTAGTTTCCCAGGCTCTGTGATGTATGCAGGACACAGGAGGGGGTGAAACACGTAAAAAATATCCACATTTTATATCTAGACTACCCTCCAAGTCAGAATGTTTCATGATTTAACAAAAAAAAATATTTAGATGCTGTGGACCTTTGACCTATAGAAAGACAGGATGTCATCGATATCACAATGAGCCTCCTCCCTGACCTTCACTTTATTCAACACAATTTCAATCCCCTTTCCTAACCCTTTTCCTATTTCTGACCTCACCCCATTTCTGACCCTCACCTCATCCTTGACCACAACTTCATTCCACTCCTAATCGCCAGCCTGTTCCCTGGGCGTCACCTAACAACTGTCCCTCACCCCTTCCCTGATCTCAATTCACCCCCCACCATCCCACTATCCTTGATCTTCACCCCTTTCTCCCTGGGTAGACGTCTATCCCTTTTTTTAAATGTGAAGCACCCTATTTTAGAAAGGTCACTTGATAAGCACTTGACCAAGCATACCTTCCACTTACATCCTCCTGCCATTCTATTTTTAAAGAGATATCCAATGCTAGTAGAAGCAGCTACCCCATCCCTACATTGCTGAATGTCTCAAATGTTTTTTATATTCTGTGTTGAATATAAACAGTAGCAAAATAGTAGCAAGCTCAAACACTTGTCTTCTTCACTCAAGACACACTGAAACCTAGGGACTCCATGCTTCTGGCTACAGGCAGAGAGAGGCAAAAAGCAAACACAGCTTAGTCCTGTTGTTTCCTGATGGGCAACTTGGGTTGAATGAAATGCTTTTTTAGGTCTCTTATATGAAAGCGGAGGAACAGAGGAGCAGAAAGTGGCACTCTGAGAATAGGAAGGGGGACATGTGAGGGGACTTGATGCTCTGCAAGCCCTCCACCCCACCAAGCTTCCCTGATCCAGGCCCTTCTCCCCATATTTGGAGTCTAATCCTAAATTTCCCAAAAGGCTCAATGAAAAAGCCAAGTTTTGAAGAAGATAACTTAAATATAAAAGAATTATAGTACTTTTGCAATTCACATTAGCAGAAATCTAGGGGATGTATGAATATATATTCTGAGAATTTTTAATCATGTAAAAAAAATCTAGATTCCATTTTTAAGTTGGATTGAACTTTTTAAAATTTCTTAGGTACCAGGGATTGAACTCAGGGGCACTCTACCACTGAGCTACATCCCCAACCCTATTTTGTATTTTATTTAGAGACAGGGTCTCACTGAGTTGCTCAGTACCTCACTTTTGCTGAGGCTGGCTTTGAACTCACGATCCTCCTGCCTCAGCCTCCTGAGCTGCTGGGATTCCATGCATGTGCCACTGTGTACCTAGAAATAGGATTGAATTTAATGTTATGGGTATACTGATGGCCAAATTTTAAACTGATATCATAATTGTACATATTGTGGGGCATGATGTGATAATTTCATACACATATACAACATATAATGACTAAATCTGGATAATTAACATTTTTCTGTGTTGGGAAGCTTCAAACTCCTCTATTTTTAAGGTATAAAATATTTTTATATTTTAAGGTATAAAATAAATCATTGTACACTCTAGTCAACCTATTATGCTACAGAATTAGAACTAGAACCTATTCCTTCTACCTCTATCCCACCTCTCTCTATCCACCCACTTCTGCTGATCACTACTGTAATCTCCACTTTCAGGATATCAACATTTTTAAAGCTCTGCATATGAGTGAGAACACATAGTATTTGTCTTTCTGTTCCTAGATTATTTCACTTAACATAATGTCTTCCAATTCTATCCATATTGCCACAAATGACAGGATTTCATCCTTTTTATGGCTGAATAGTATTTCACTGGGTATACATACCACTTTTATTGCAATGGTCAGTTTTATGTGTCAACTTGTCTGGGCATATTTTCCCAGTTATTCAATCATCTAAGTGCTGTTATGAAGGTATTTTCTAATGTGATTAAAATCTGTAATCAAATCTCCCTTACTTAAAATACTTAAAGCTGGGTTCCAAGATCCCAATGCCAACTTGCCCAGGGGTCCTTGAAATGTTCGGGTATTCCCCTTCCCCCAGTGACTAGTTATCTGAGTAAATAGCCATAGGTCTCTCTGGGGAACTGTAGCCTTGAATACTTGCCATGGTACTCCAGGTCCTTCTTCCTGGACCCACGGTTTCTCCTTATTTTTTGGATCTGTGTCTTGAATGAAGTCTGGAAACTTACCTAGAGATCATGGCTTTTTATTGGGCTGGCTGTCTTCTGCTTTTTATCATCAATCCTTTATTTCTCTGAATCGCATAAATTAAACAAAGCTCTTATTGCCTGCCCATCTATCTTGTTCTTAAGTAATACATCTTCTATTAACCAATTTTTAGCCTTCTTAACAGGTCAGACCCATGTCACCCTGCCCATGGCACTCTGGTTTTATAATTCCATTGTTTATGATGGTTAAGTACCACCCTTTATTATTTTGCAATCCTGACATCTCTGTGTTATCAGCAAGCCCAGCTATTACCATCTCCTATCATCAGGTCTAGTCTACAGGGACAGCCACCAAAGAGAAACTCAGTGAATCGGTGCCCTTTCACCAGCATATTCTTTAACACATTGACAAATGGACTGTCTTCAGGGTCCTTCGTTGGAACATGGTCAGCTGGTAGGTTTTCTGACCTTGGGTTGTGTGTGCACTCCAGCTCACCCACTGCTTTGAGCCTTGTAATCCATTTTCCCACTGTCTGCCATATCAGGTCTTGAATTTCAACTTTACTTAGTGTAAACCTTCACCTTCTTCAAATTTCCAAGTCATAGTTTCCCAGAGTCATTGCCAAAGACGTTAAGTCATGTGTCGTGGAAAAACTGGAGCCCATGATCCGGTCCCACACCAATTCTCCCAGCTGCTGCTAGTCCACATCAGTGAGGTCTTGCAGGCCCATCCTTCCCTAGCAGACCCAGCATCAGATGAGTTATATTGGGATTGGACCCTAATTATTGATCCTATAGCTAGAAAATGGGCTGGTGTAGATCCTGAGGGGTTTCAATTGTCCTGCATGACAGAAGCTTCTGAATATCTTCAAGCAAGAGGGCAGCACAGCCCTTTAAGGGGAAGCATTGTGCCCTTTCTGCAGGCTTAGAAAGTTCAGAGAGATCTGGGGATTCGAGATTTTCCAATGCATGGGCCAGATGTGGTCATCCCAATCAGAGCCCCGACCTTAGTATCACAGGCTTTCTAATGTGGAGAATCAGACCTCCTCTGAAGCTAGTTCTATTATTAATATTATTATTATTATCATCATCATCATCTGCTAGGCCTGATCCTCAGGTTTTTCTGCCTTCAAGCTTCAGAAATCTTTTCATATGCTGCCAGAGTGGCCCTCTCTCACACACTTAGCCTTTAATTACTGGTTAATACCTTTTGACTTTTCATTGTCTTATTCCATTGCCTTAATTACCCCCAGTAATAGCCATTTAATTTCACAATTCTTCTAATTACTACCTTCACCAACTTCACACATACCTGCTGTATTTCCCTACCTCTGTGTTCCTTTCCATACACCAGCAGTGAAAGCTGTATGGAGTGTGTGACAGGGACTTTCAGTTCCACCTGCCACCAGGGATGCTGTTCTTTTTTTTTTTTAATTGTTATTCTTTTTTTAATATTTACTTTTTAATTATACATGACAATAGAATGTATTTTGGCAGAATATACGTACATAGAATATAACTTATTCTATTTAGGTTACCACTCTTGTAATAATACATACATAATGTGGAGTTACCCTGGTCACGTATACAAATACAAGGTTAGGAAAGTTATGACCAGTTAATTTTACTATCTTTCCTATTCCCCTCCCCCAGCCCTTCCCTTTGTTTCCTCTTGTCTAGTTCAAGGGATTTCTAGTATTCTCCCCACCAACCTCCCTTGTTTTGGGTTAGCATCCACAAATCAGAAAGAACATTTGGCCTTTGGTTTTTGGGGATTGGTTTATTTCACTTAGCATGATCTCCTCCAGTTCTATTCCTTTACCAGAAAATGTCATAATTTCATTCTTCGTTATTCTTTATAATTTCATTCTTCTGAGTAATATTCCATTGTGTATATGAACCATATTTTCTTTATCCATTCATCTGTTGAAGGGCACCTCGGCTGCTTCCATAACTTAGCTATTGTGAATTGAGCTGCTATAAACATTGATGTGGCTGTGTCACCATAGTATGCTATTTTTAAGTCCTTTGAATACAGACCAAGGAGTAGGATAACTGGGTCAAATGGTGATTCCATTCCAAGTCTTCTGAGGAATCTTCATACTGCTTTCCATAGTAGTTGTACCAATTTGCAGTCCTACCAGCAATGTATAAGTGAACCTCTTTCCCTACATCCTCACCAACATGTGTTGTTCCTTGTATTCTTGAAAATTGCCATTCTGACTGGAGTGAGATAGAATCCCACTGTAGCTTTAATTTGCATTTCTCTAATTGCTACAGATGTTGAACATTTTTTCATATCTTTTGACCATTCATATTTCTTCTTCTGTGAAGTGTTTGTTCAGTTCCTTGCGAACCAAATTCCTTAACAAGACTCCTAAAGTGCAAGAAGTAAAATCAAGAATCAATAAATGGGATGATATCAAACTGAAAAGCTTCTTCACAGTGAAGGAAAGAATCAAGAATGTGAAGAGAGAGCCTAGAGGATGGGAGGAAAACTTCACCACCAGTACCTCAGATAAGGCAGTAATTTCTAGGATATACAAAGAACTCAAAAAACTTAACCCAGAAAAATAAATAGCCCAATCAATAAATGGAATGCTGTCCATTTATTGGAAGGAAGGAATGCTGTCCTTAATGCCAGCCAGCTGGAAGGTACCATGCTCCAAAATCTCATGCGCTCTGCTTCCCCATACAGCAGCTGCACCAGTGGGCTCAGATTTGGTAACCAGGAAACAAAATTTGAGAGGACACTTGTGTGCAGAAAGTTTCTTGTTGAATGTTCTTGTGATCAACATCGGTCAGGGAACAAAGGCAGGAAGATTTGGCAGAGGGAGGGGTGGAAGTGCAGTGTAATTCCCACCAGAAGCTCTGGATCTAGAATGTCCAACTCTAAAGCAAGGTGTGTAGACCCTTATAGCCTCAGCCACCGATACTTCTAACAAGTAGCAAAATGAGTGCCTCTGTCCTACAGGGAGGGTTTTGACAGCACAGAACATAAATCACCAGAGAGAGACTGAGACTGAAATGATCCCTCTGATTTCAACGCAGCAGCTTGAATGACCTAAGAGATGTCGAAGGCCAACATACAGGACTTAATACTCAGTGGTGAATTAGAAACATGTGATTACTATTGTACAGGACAGGGACAAGGAACCCAGGACATAGCATGCAAGATGTTCACTCCCCAGGTTGTCAAGAGAGAGGCTGGGCACTGGCTTTTCCTGGAGAGTGAGGGCCTGCTGGCACCCTGATTGCCTTCCCTTCCTTGCATCGCTGCCATCATAGACGGGAAATCATCGCTATAATAGTGGTCAGACCACATGAAACTTGGGTGACTTTTTATGGATTATTTGATTCCTAGCATAAAAATATAAAAGCTGAGCTTCTATAGCCCTGCCTAATAAAAAAAAAATACCAAGTGCTAAGAATGGCCTAGGTCATCACACTGACCAAGTGTTTCATGACATGGGAAGGATACCTGGATACACAAAATGCAGATATCATTCATACACTTTAAATATATGTTTAGGTGGAATTGATGGATCCCATGAAAATACATACACACATACATGAATACATGTATATAAACATATACACAAATATATAAACACCCCTCTCAATGCATATGTACACATTCACAAATACATACACATGTGTAAACACAGACGCAGACATATATCCATTCTACAGGACAAATTCATGCTTCTTACACTCCATATCCCTAAGAAAGAGCCATTTCACTGACTGAGCCTCTTTGAATTTTGAAGGTACTGTTCACCATGTTTGGGTTTGCTATACCGACACATGTGGACGTCGACGGCTAGCTTTCAGTGGGCACTTGGGTCAAACAAGCTTTCCAACAGGTCCATGCTGAAGTGGAAACAGTTGGTTACCTATCATTCTGATTTAAGAGATTCTTGAAGTATCTTTGGAAGACAGGGATATATCTAGAGCCTATCACAGTCTTTATCAGAATAATCACAATGAATGGCCTAGAGTTTTGAAGCAAGTAAATACTCCCTTAAGAGAAACATCACCATTGGCTTGCTGCTGTACCCAGATGGAGACTGTCTGATCATGGACCACCAAGTGACCATGTGACATGCACTATCCATCATTAACTGAGTTTCATTTAACCACTTAACATAAAGTCAAATATGCCCAACAATAATATATAAGGTCAAGACCAACAAGTCCAAAGGCATGAGCCACTTCTGCATGCTCCAGTCCAGGGCCAACTGCCAGTACCTGCTTCCCTGACTGAGGGGTTCCTCAAAGCAGGAGAAGGCTGCTCTGCCTGCGCTCATGGAAGCCAGAAGGGCCAGATGATGGGCCACCCCGGGAGCAGCCTTCAGTCTAGCATTGACAATGGTCAGTACATGAACACTTCAGTGCCTGCCCCCCCGTGGGTGACATAAGACATATGTCCCCACAGTTTCTTTCTTCAAGATTAATTTCGGGCTGGGATTGTGGCTCAGTGGTGGAGCGCTCGTCTAGCACGGGCGGGACCTGGGTTCGATCCTCAGCACCACATAAAAAAAAAAATAAAGGCATTGTGTTGTGTCCATCTACACCTAAAAAATAAACATTAAAAAAAAAAGATTAATTTCAGCAGCCCCCGTGAGGACGGCACACTTCCTTACCTGCCTTCTCTTTCTGTCTCACTTCTTTAGCCTCCTAGCCTCCCATGAAAACTCCCTACATTCAAATTCTTTTCTCTGGGTCTGCTTGGGGGCCAAGGGGACTAAACTAGTTCCCTCTTGGAAAAAGAAATGACTATCACTGAAGGGTATTGGAGACTCCTTGAGGGGAATAAGAGCTCACAGCCAAGCCTTAGAAATAGACTTCCCGAAGTCACTCAAGAAGGCAGGCTTGAGAAAGTCCTGCCTTGTTGCGTCACTGTGTCCCTCACAGAAAAGTAAAGCCTGAGAGATGTGTCTAGTTGGCAGAATCCAAGATGCAGCCTGCTTCAGGCTGTGGGTGCATGTTGGAGGAGAGAAAAACATCCCATTCATCTTCCTAGGTGGGAAGTGGGTGCCATCTCCCATCTAGACTGTGCTATGGGGACACTTGCAGCATAAGCTGGGATGCTATTATGAGGAAAGTTTGGACACTTGTCAAAAGAAGAAGAAGAAGACAATGTCTGCTTCAAGCAGGGGTAAAAAAAACCTAGCTGATGGCTTTGCATATACTTAATTTTATTCTCCAGGGTCACTGTCAAAAAAGAATACAATTCAGTGATACTGGTCTGAGCACAGTAAGGTAATCTTTATTCAAAACCATTGCAGTAGGTACAGGGACCACGGCTATGGGATTTTGCAGTATGAGAGAGATTGGGCTCAACTCTGAATACAGCATGGGCAAGTGGGAATGTATGGCCAAAGAACAGAATGAGTGTCATTGGATGGAAAATTATTTAAGAGGAAACATCATGGGTAAGGGAGATCTGGCTAAATTGACCTAACAGGATTCTTGCTGAAAAGCTGGGGGTGCTGGAGGATGAGGAACTAGATCAAATGAGGTTGATCAGATATCAACAGGGGTAACTGACTTAGCTGGGATCTGCTAAAATTGGATTTTACAAGGAAGTGCACAGATGGGCACCAGGGAGAGGGAGCCTGACTAAAGTTTGGTCAAGAAAAGAATCTTTGTCATCATGAGGAGGATAATGAAGCCATTGGCTGACATCTGCTCATACCATCAGTATGACAGTCATAGTCTTTGCCCTGTGCTTTAAAAAAATGTCTATGGTATTAAAGCTTCAAGCAAGTAAAAGTGTTATGTTCTTTCCCAACCTAATATTGGCTTGTTTATTGTTTTTTAAGCTGTCATTTCTTCAGTTAGTTTCTCTGTCTTTATAAACTCTATTGTGACTTGTTTTTCTACATTTGCAAAATAGTTTAACTTTGTCTTATACTGGCAACTCTGTTTTTCACCCAAGTATCTTTCATTTATTTAGTAATCATTTCTCATTTTTTCTTTAATTTTCCTAATCCTACAAGATCACCAGGGCACAGAGCTGAGATCCAAGGAAGCAATTGGTATAACAAGAGTATCTACTACATCTTGTGCTGGGGATCCAACCAAGGGCCTCACACCGGCTAGGCAAGTGCCAACCATAGAGCTACACCCTCCCCGCAGTCCTCTACCACTTATTAGGCACTATCTTACTAAGTAAAAGACCCTGTTAAGTACTCTGTATGCCCTATCTCATTTAATCCTCATAATAACTCTCTAAATAAGAATGATTATCAGCTCCAATTTAGAGATGATGAAACTGAGCCTTCAAAAAATTAAATAATTTTCCAGGCATGGTGTTGTATACTTGTAATCCCAGCTATTCAGGAGGCTGAGGCAGGAAGACCACTAATTCAAGGCCAGCCTGGGCAACTCAGCATTGAAAGAGCTGGGGATATAGTTCAGTGGTAAAGCACTTGCCTAATATGTGTGAGACCTGGGTTCAAACCTAAATACCACCAAAAAAATTGAAATAATTTGTCTGTAATCACACATTAGTATGTGGCAGGGCTGGGATTTTTATTTTTTAGACTTTTTTTTTAAGTTGTCAATGGATCTTTTATTATTTATTTATTTATTTGTATATATGCAGTGCTGAGGATCAAACCCAGGGCCTCACACATGCCAGGCAAGCACTCTACCACTGAGCCACAACTCCAGTTATTCATCTCTCAAATACATATTCCTAAGAAATAATCCATAGACAAAACAAAGGATGAGTTCAGCCAGAACTAGAGTTGAACTTTCCCACATCAACTGTCACTTTCATCTTGGGAGCAACTAAGCCTCCATTTACCTACCAAAATGATGGGCACCCTGCTCCATTACTGTGCAAATGCCACCTCCCCTCTTTATTTTGAAAAATCATTGCCAAGGAGCTTCTCCATTTTAGACATCTATCTTTTTCATTTCTATTATAAAATGAAGTATCTGATTCTACATTTCAATGTGTATTAAAACTATTAGGTACTGATAATAAATTAAGAAGAAAGGTCTCAGGTATGGGGATGTAGTTCAGTGTCTGAACACTTGTGTGCATGAGGCCCTGAATTTGATTCCCCAGCACTGTAAGAAAGAAGGAAGAGGAGGAGGAGGAGAAAACTCAATCAGTGGGATTTTCCATTTGAAAACCTAAAATTGAGCCTGAAATAACTATAGAAAGAATCCCAAATACATTATTAAGAGTTTAGAGTTGGAAGAATTCAGCCTGTTCAATTCTTTCATCTCATGGATGAAGAAGGGCTTGGGGAGTTAAGTGAATGTTCCTTGCCATCAAATGAAGATGAGCTAAGTCCAAGGAATAATGAGTCTATCAGACCTCTTTATAATGCATCGGACTGTTTAATCAAACATTATGTTATTGCCAGGAGCAATGGCGCATGCCTATAATCCCAGTGGCTTGGGGGACTGAGGCAGGAGGATCGCAAGTTCAAATCCACCTTCAGCAATTTAGCGAGGCACTTAGCAACTCAGCAAGACCCTGTCTCTAGTAAAATATATATATATATATATATATATATAAATGGGGGGCTGAGGATGTGACTCAGTGATTAAGCACCCCTAGGTTCAATCCCCAGTAACCGCCCCCCCAAAATTATGTTTTTAAGAACTTTTGGAATTGTTTTGAAGTGTATAGAGATATAACTCTATGATAGTGTTGACTGAATCTACTAAATCCAGCTTTACCAAGCAAGTCATTTTTTTTAACTTACTAAAAGTGTTTTTTAGGAAAATATTTTTTAATACTTTCTTAGTCCCTTGGGCTTTATTTCTATTTGATTTATCCTTTCCTGGTGAATCACTCGTTTTCTTAGAAGTCCCTGTGATTCACAGTCTCACTGTGAGCAGATGCTCTTCTGTTTCCCTGCAGGAGTTACTTTTAAGCTGCCAGAGCTATGGAGATCAAATGGAGGATTTAGTTGACACATCTTTTATGCATCCAGTTACTGGGCTTGGGTAAAGATTCACATTGTGCAAAGTTTACATTCGGGTGGCTATAGACATATATTCACCCTATAAAATCCAGAAAGCCTCTTATTTCATGCAGATATTCAAAGATGATAAAGCAAAACAACGCATTGCTTTCTTCTTTTGAACAAGGAAAAATCATGCAGACTTAGTTAAAAACTAAGAAAAATAAAAATAGACTGTGATACCCAAAGAGCATTCTATATTATGGAAGAATACTCTGCCCGCACAGTCCCCAGAACCACAGGGCTGGGCTATTCTAAACCTCAGATGCATATGAGCCTTGCTGGCATGTGGTTATGCACTGGGAGAGCATGATGCAAACCGGCTTAGAAACAGTACCCCAGGAAGCCTTTGAATTTTTATGGTTAAGGAAAGAAGAATGGTGTCCCCAGGATTTGCTTCCCTCAAGTAATGGTAAGGTGACAAATTCAAAGACAAACGCATTCGAAAGAAGACATTTTCTTACACATCCCAAGAGAAGAAGACACACCACACCATGCAGGGCCACCTGGGGAGGCACCAAGTCCAGCAAAAACAGCACAGCAGAAGGCCTGGCCCAAAATTTTATAGTGATTCCCTTGGGTAGGAATGGGCTTGGCAGGATGGGCAAGTTAAGATTAGGATTGGGCAGCTGGAAAAATTTCAGAGGGCTCTGAGCCATAGGGGTGGTCTCTCCTTGTCTGTTTCTGATCTTAAGATGATTTAGGACAGAATTAGATAAAGGAAGTTGGGAATACAGGTTTTAGATTGATTGGTTTGTGTTTGAAAGTTATGCCCACAAGGGAGTCATTTGCTATCCCCAGCAATTAGCTAGGGGCAGTCTCACCCCTGCCAACAATGCTCCTCAAAATGTCAAAGAGCCATAAAAAAGCCAAAAATAGAAGACACAATTAATACAAGTATCATGCAAGTTCTTTTAAGGCAGAGTTAACCAAAAACAAAATTTTATAGTACAATTACTATCTGATGTTTCATGAAAAACACAGAAGGAAATTTATACAATCTGTAGATTTTGCATGTAGTTCTGCCCTGGACATCGCCAGATGCTGGTGGATGTGTTACTGGATGAATCACCTAAGTCACAGGAATATACTTAATTAAGTTTAGCATGTTTTACATCATTATAAGAACCCACGGATATTTTATCCTCCTCCCCACTAAACATACACTGGCCTTTTTATACCAGGGCCCCTCCTTTGAAAAGCCGTCCTTAGCAGAGTCACTTTCCCTTCTGCCGTCCTTTGACCTTCCACAAGGTTGATGCCCTCCCTAATCCTTTGGCCAGTGTGAAGTCCCCTCTCTTTTGCTGAGCTTTCTAAATTCTCAAGAGAAACCCTATCTAAGTGGTTCAGAAGTTAACTGCTAAATCTTTCTTTAAAATCTACTAACACAAAGCACGTAAATTGATGTGAGGTCTGAGTTTCAGAAAAGTAATATATGACTACCTAAAAAAGACCATGGGATACGGCTCTAGGAGGCTGAGGTCCATCATGATGTTTTGGAGAAGAAAAAAGGACTCTCACACCCTAGATGAGGAAGATCCAGCCCAGCAAGTCGCCTTCAAACCAGAAATTCCTTTCCCTCCCTATGAAAGCCCTTTGCACCCCTGCAGCCCCCCAAGGTGCAGGTATGAGGGCAATCACCCCTCCATCTTCTTTAGAGCTGACCCTTGAATAAACCTGATTTCTTCCTACCAATTTATCTCCCAGATATTGGCCCTTCAAGTGGTGAGTGGCAAGGACCTTGTTCAGTAAAATTTTGCATTAACATTTTTTCACTTGAAGATGTTGCTTTTCAGATGACAGTTTCCTTTCCCTTCTAAATTTGTAGTTTTAGAATAAAAGGTAGAATGTGTTGACCAGCAAAATCTGTATTCATAGCTAGTAACTGAAAACAGCCTAAAGATTCAAAATTAAGAGATGGACTAAATTGAGGTATCAATGCTATTGATGAAAAATAATGACTGCCGCAGTCCGGCTGCAGCAAAATAACGGGGGGNGGCTGCAGCAAAATAACCGGGGGGGTGACGAACAACTTGTGTAGATTGATACAGCAGGAGTGGGAGCCCTTTATTGTAGGGCAACAGAGGTATTTATACATTCCACACAGCTTATCTTAATTAGCATAAACTAGATACAGCAGTCAACCAATAAGGAATCTCCACACTTAATGGCTCGCTGGCGTTACTTCGCAAACCCCTCCCCCTGGCAAAATGCCAGGCGCCATCCTGACTTGTTTACAGACCTTAACATTAACCACTCCCTCTGGCAAAATGCCAGGTGCCATCCAGACTTGTTTACAGACCCTAACATTTCTCTGGCAAAATGCCAGGCACCATCCTGACTTGTTTACAGACCCTAACATTTCTCTGGCAAAATGCCAGGCGCCATCCTGACTTGTTTACAGACTCTAACAAATGACTTATTTCATTAAGTTAACATAATGAAAATTTTAAACTATAGAATTCCATATCCCATATGATCCTATTTTCTGAAGAAAAAAAGAGAAGTATTTGCAAGCTTTTAAAAAGGGAAAGGAGGCCGGGTGTAATGGTGCATACCTGTAATCCCAGCAGCTCAGCAGGCTGAGGCAGGAGGATCACAAATTCAAAGCCAACCTCACCAACTTAGTGAGGCCCTAAGCAACTCAGGAAGACCCTGTCTCTAAATAAAACACAAAAAAGGGCTGGGGATGTGGCTCAGTGTTTAAGCACCCCTGAGTTCAATCCCTGGTGCTACAACCTGCATGGCCATTAATTAGAAACCAGAGAGGGGTGATGGGGTTTAAGAAAGGGAAACAAAAACTTATAGAGAGAAAGCCGGGACCAGGTGAGACACCATCCTCTGATGGAGGAACAGTGAATGACCCAGAGCTAATTCAGCATGTTTATTATATAGGCTTTATTGTGGAAATGTTATTTGTGGGAAAGTTTCTGCAAAGCAGGCAGACTTGAAGGTTGTGGTCACTTTCAAGACCCAGTGGTTACCTTGTTATGCCCAGAATCCTCTATACCTGGCTGCTGGTGTCTGAGCTCAAGGTCCAGACTGACATAGTTCTGTGTCTTTGCACAGAGCCTCCTTAGGCAGAGCATCACCATGGCAACTGGGCAATCTTACACAGAAAGTCCCCAGTGCAAATGCAGCCACGAGGCAGTCAGAGACCATGATCCAAGTCACCACTCTCCACACCCTGGTACCAAAAATAAATAAATAAATAAATAAGAAGGGAAAGGAGGAAAAAATGGGCATCGCCAGTCAGTAGGCATAAAATTTTCAGTTAGGATGAGTAAGTGCTAGAGATCTTCTGTACAACATTGTATCCTCCACAGCAATGTATTACACCCTTAAAGTTTTAAGAGGGTAAATCTCAAGTATTTTTACCACAATAAAAAACTTTTTTAAAAAAAAGAGAGAGAAGATAGTGTTGTCCCCTTAAAATTTTAAGAGGATATATCTCATGTGTAGTGTTTTTACCACAATAAAATACTTTTTTAAAAAGAAAGAGAAGATATATTTTCAACAAACGAGTTCATCTGTTAAAAAAAAAAAGAAAAACAAGACAGATTCCATAGTTATACAGACTCATAAGTAATTTATCTTCTTCTTCCTCCTTATTTGTATTCTTTTTTCTTATTTTTAACCTTTCACATGGGTTTATTGGCTTTTGAGATAATTTTGAATATGCCAAGTATTTGTGTGTTTGAGAGAGTGGCAGATATAGTTTATACGTTCTGCTGTTAATTTGTCAGCATGTATTGGTTGGTATGATATGCAGAGAAATAAAATAATGCCAATTAATGTCAATCCAAATATTGTACAAAATTCAAAGTATAAAAATGTTACAAACAGTAGTGAAGATCCCAACATAACATTAGGGTGTTTGGGGATACAAAATGAACTATTACTATGCCAAAAAAATAAAAGGAATTCAAAATCCCTCAAAATGGTCAATGGATGAATGATGTTAGGTGCATAAAAAGAATAGGGTTTCAGATGCAAATCAGAAATATACAATAAAATTAAATATCATCTAATTAATGGCACATAATGTTTCTCTAATTCATTATTTTATTAAAATGAGAAAGTAATGATATGGTTTATTTTCATTGTACTGGAGTTCCTTTGCCTAAAGATATTTTCTTCTTCAAAATCCAAACAGGCTCACCAAGCTTTATGCCTCATTTTAAACCAGGCAAGGTTCAACACCATTTCTCTCACCATTCCAAATGCTCAGAGCACCAGACTCTAGCTACTCACCAAGATGGCAAGCCACTAAACTTTCTTGGTGTTTCTTCTCCTTCATGAGTACACATGTATAGCTAAGGCACCAAAGGAGTTTGCTGTCTCCTGACACCAAGTCCCATTGGCATACAATTTCATCAACAGCAGAATATCAAAATGATCAGAATTTCGTGTATCCAATATCCAAACTACATTGTGACAGAGAGTAGGAGAACTGACTTAGCCTCCTTTTAAGCAGTGGGATAGGATTATATATTACAAACACCTTGGAGAATACAATCTGGCACACAATGACGGAGTATGGGTTTTGATTAGTCAATCTAGCACACTCTTAATTTGATTCCTAAAGCCAACACATTAAATCCAGAACCCTGCGTGAGTGCTCCTATGTTAATAAATTCAGACCAAAAAAGCTCTAAATGTCCTCCTTGGTATAACATCTTGAGAATCCACTCTCATTTATGCTCTCCAGACTTGTGCCAAAGCCGATCAGTGACATCTTCCAACTCTGTGTACAAGATCTCTCTTCCAGACCAGGCTTTGTACCTCTTCATCTGGGTTCTGTTGGCTTTTAACTCTTGATATTAGTGTAGAGGTGATGAGTTGTATGCCTCAGGAGGGAGGCAATTGCCAGGTGTTCTCATTTAGAAGGTTTCTAGCAGAAGAGAGTTTGTTCCTCTGCTGGCAAGAGAGTTACTGGGAATTTACAGCCCAAGTTCTCAACCTTCTCTACGTCTGCCAGATAACTCTCATAAACCCTGCTTCCCAGTTCCCTTACCCTAGGGTAAGTAGTTCAGCACGTTTAAGCATTTCTTTGGCGCTGTAATGCTTTGTTCTTGACCCCTCAGCTGTACGGATTCTGGTTACCCATGTGTATTCTCCATTCTGGGTCCATAGCTTCACACTTCTCTTGTACCACTTAGAGTCAACAACAAAAAAGTCAGATGACACCACAATCTTTACAAACACTACTATCACTATAGTGACTAAGTCCCACAGCCACTTGATCTCCCAATATCTTGCCCACCACCTGCACTTCACATCTTATACCTCCCACTGATTAGTTGAGTAATCATGATGCCACCACATGCCATGAATTACCCACATCCCATTCCCCCTATGGCCAAGGGAGCACTCTCTGTACTTCATAAACATATATACAACCCAACCCCAGGTCCTGCTTGAGGAGGCTGTTTTTTGAGCTAATGTGAACTAATATGAATAATAACTGGATGGCGACCAGTTCAATAATCTTGTGGGTGCCATAATTATACCAAAGATGACAACTATTCCCTTCATTTTACATCAGATAAATTTTTATCCCTATGGAAGCCAAGATTCAGAAACTCAGTATCTCTTGACTTTCACTTTCAAATTTTAATAATTACTTGTTGAATTTTTTGGTAGTCTTTACTGAATACCGCATGGTGGAGTCAATGGAAAGGATCACATTGCCTATCTTTTCACTTTAAAATCTCATCCTTTGGCTTCCAACTGCTCTCCTTCTCCCTACTTTACTACCAAAATGTCTCTTTTCCTACCTCGGCTATTAATTAAGCACTTCCTTATGGGTCTTACTTTCTTTCTGAAGCAGAATGTCAACCTACTTCTTCCCAAAGAAATCAATGTTTTTGTGTTTTTGTTTTTTTGGTTTTTTCCAGTGATTTGCAAGTTCAAGGACAGCCTGGGCAACTGAGTGAGACTGTCTTAAAATAGAAACTAGAAGAGATGAAAATGTAGCTCAGGGGTTAAGAGGCTCTGGGTTCAGTCCCCAGTATAAAAAAAAAAAAAGAGACTAAATTTCTTTGCTCATTACTTTTGGATCCCCAGCATACAGTTCAATGACTGCCACATAAAACAAAATTATAATAACAATGATACTTTAATTTTTGATGTTTGTTATGTGTCTTATATACTATATCTCACTTAATCTTTATAACAATACCATATGGTACTTAACAGTTGTCCCTCAATATCCATGGAAAATTGGTTCTAGGACCCCCAACGATTCCAAAATTCTTGTATGTTCAGTCTCTTATATAAAGTGACATAATATTTACATATAACCTACTGTTGTGGTTTGGATCTTGAATGTCCCCCCAAATCATTACCCAGCATAGACTATTGGAAGTGATGGAAACTTTAAGAGGTAGGCTAGCAGGAGGTCTTCAGGTCATTGAGGCATGCCCATGAAGGTGATATGGAATACTGGTCACTTCCTCTTTTTCCCTTTCATTTCCCATGGAGGAGGTAAGCACTTTTGCCCTACCACATAATCCTGCCATGAGTGGCTGCCTCTTCAAAGGCACCAAAGCAAAGGGGCCAACTGATCATGGACTAAAACCTCCAAAACTGTGAGCCAAAATAAACCTTTTCTCTTTATAAGTCGATTATCTCAGGTATTTGTTATAGTGGCAGAAAACAACACACTTCTCTATCTGCTTGTATATTTCAAGTTATCTCTAGATTACTCATAACAATGTAAATGCTATATAAATAGTTATTGTATTGATTAGAGAATGACAACAAGGAAAAAGTCTACATATTTAGTACAGATGCAATCTTTTTTTCCAAACACTTTTTTTTAATTTGAGGTTGGTTGAATCCAAAGACACAGAACCCACCAATATGGCAGGCTGACTATACTGTTATATTCCCCAATATTATGAGGAAATATGAGGAAGTGGAGGCTTAAAGGGTTGAAGGAACATACTCAAGGTTATACTCAGTTGATAAATTAGAGAACTAACTCTATTTGATGCTAAAGCCATAGCCTCCACAGTTTTTTTTCCTCGATAGTTCTTTTCAACAGTAGAAGTTAGCCAGATAATGAGCCTCATGAAGGACCTGTGTATTTTTTTTAATTCTTATGGTTTTATTCCCACATTATTTTGTTGACTCAAACAAATTCCAAGTATCATCAATTAACCCTTTTGCCAAACCTCTCCTCTTAATGACTCCATCCATGGTGGTGTGTAACAGAAACATCCTCTGGATAAATTAAGGATTTGTTGAAAGGCAAAGGGCAGCCCATAGAACTAAAGCAACAGATGTTCAGAAAGTCTTGAAACAGAATTCAGGCCAAATCAGAGAGCGCAGGAGCAAACACTAATGGACAGGCTCCTTCAGCCTCCACCTTTGGGAAGAATCAGCTTCAACTATTTTCAGTTCTTGGGTCACTCTGCTTCAAGCTTCAAATTCCAGTGAGAGTCTGGCTGACATCATTTGGATTCCCTGTCCAGCCCTTGGCCAGAGAATAAGGGGTGAAGGGGATGGGACACTGTGATTGACACTTCCATGAAGATTGCATTCCAGAAACGAAAACAAAGGGGCAGAAAACCAAGAGAAGTTTTCACAGACCCTGGGCAGGCAACTAGAAGACATCTGTAGTGCCTTTAACCCATCCACCATCAGAGAAGCAAGATTCATACTATTGAGAATATTAAAAAGAATATAGTATAGAGATAATTCCTAGAGAGAAGGTCCAAAATTTTTAGAGCACTGTTCTACAAAAGGATTATTTTGAATGTAAAAATAAATTTTGTTGAAAGAAAAGGTCTCACAAACCATCAAGTGTTGTATTAAATTACTTTTGCCTGTGGTGTTACTCAAGTATGTCCAAGCATGAAACCAGGAGTAAAAATCTTGGACTTATAGCACTTTTAAAATTTAAAGCCACAATAAATTTTAAAATGCAATTCAAACAAAATGACAAAAACAATATAATTCCAAATTACTTACATAAGTTTAACTTGACAGATGTTGTTTTCCTGAAACCGATCTGCTGCTCCCAATGTGCTGCTAAGTTACAGGTATCCTGGATTCAGCACCACTATGCTGTTGCATGCATTATGATGACTCAGTTGTCCCACCACTTTATCCCTTCAATCCACTGGGAACCTTGGGACCGCAGGGTCAGGTCATTACTTGGCCTTCACTTGGTGTGAAAATATCTCTGCTTTTTTCTTATTAGCCCATGACAGCTAAAGTGTGTTACTTCAAGTTGAATTGGAAATACAAGTGCAAACGGGGACATAAAATTCTTGGCAGGTCTCAGTTATGAATTTTCTAGATGATCCATAAAAGGATGATGTTAAAATGTTTGAGACTATTTTTTAAACAAATGCAAATTTAAACATTCTTAAGGAGGACTCATGATTATCCAACAACACATCCTTGGAGCCCCAGGGATACAACCCTCAGTTGGAAAAACCATGTTTTAGAGCAATGGCATTATCCCTAGAATAGATGTGTGTCCTCTTTAGAGGAACCCTTTGAAGGTTATTATAATCATTCACTGCTTTAAATTCTTAGATATGAATTTGGTGTAAATTTTCTATAGGCATTCCAACAGTTCTTATGCCTTGGTTTTCTGTGTACTTTCACCTAAAGAAGAAAAATACCTGACAACCTTTTGTTCATCTTATTAAGTAGGTGAAACCTCCTGTTTCTATAAGTACATTCATACATGGTTTTCTTTTCATACTAATACCTGTGCATGTAAACTGATGTTGCTTCATTGTCAAGTGGCATTTCAAAAAAACAGATAAATCAAGTTCATGGATACATGTTGAGATTCAGACTTTCCTTCTGGCTTTGATAAGCAATATATACATATAAACAATAAAATTGACTTATCATAATTAATTATATAGTTATCTTGTGGGAATTCTTTTTTCTTGATTTGAAATATTTCTGTTCCAGTAAGGCTAAGCAATATTCTGTTTTATTTAAAAAGATGAGCAAATTTTACATACACTGACTTCCTAAATGAATTCTAAAAATTATTATAAACTATATGACAGAGTTACTTTAAGAATTGTAGTACCTAGAAAAAGAGAACAGCGGGCACAGTGGCGCACACTTGTAATCCCAGTGGCTCAAGAGACTGAGACAGGAGAATAGGGAGATCAAAGTCAGCCTCAATGATTTAATGAGGCATTAAGCAACTCAGTGAGACCCTGTGTCTAAATAATATACAAAATAGGCCTGGGGATGTGACTCAGTGATCAAGTGCCCCTGAGTTCAATCTTCAGTACCTAAATAAATAAATAAATAAAAGAAAAAGAGGACAGAGAACTGAAAGTTAAAAAGAAATGCTTTTGTATGCATTATGGTTAGATATGGAACATCCCCCCCAAAGCTCATGTGCCAGGCAATACAGCAATGTTCAGAGGCGATCAGATTGGATTATGAGGGCTCGTACCTCATCAGTGGATTAATCCATTTGATGGATTAATAATTTAAAAGGACTACTGGTACCTATAAGCAGGTGATTGTGGCTGGATGAAGGTGGTCACTGGGGACATGGCGTTGGGGCTATATCTCTGTTCCTGGCCCCCTTCTTCTCTCTGCTTCCCAGCTGCCATGAGCTGAGCGGCTTTCCACCCCAATGCCACCATAAAGTTTAGCAATGGAGTTGACCAACCTTGAACTGAGACCTCAGAAACCAGGAGCCAACATAAATCTTTCCTTCTCTGAGTTGTTGTTGTCTAAGAACTTTGGTCAAAACAGCAAAAAGCTGACTAAAACATTGTATAAAATAAATATAAGAATTCTATAAAAATGCTTAAATTTTGCATTTATATTTATAAAATGATCTAAAAAATTTCACATCATCACGTTATAGGTACCCATTCTCACTACAACAATACAAAATATTTTGTTTATAAAATTAGTCTCTTTAATTTATAATCATGTTTTGGAAACATGAACAAATAGCACTCATATCATTTATCTAGGAAAAAGCAGTCTTGGCCAGGCATAGTGGCACATGCCTGTGATCCCAGTGACTTGAGAGGCTGAGGCAGGAGAATTACAAGTTTGAATTTCTGACTGTAAAGTGAAAGCCTATCTCAAAATTAATGAAAAAAAAAAATTAAAGGCCTGGGGATGTAGCTTAGTGGTAAGAGCACCCCTGAGTTTAAACACCAGTACCAAAAAAAAAAAAAAAAGCAAAAGCAGTCTTACATGTACTAGTTCCAAATGCCAAAATGATTCTGATTAGGTGGATTAACAGAACTAGTTAATGTGCTTGGGTTATGAAGAGTGGCTTCACAGAAAACTCTTCCTAATGTGCAGTTTCATTTGAAACAAAATATAATCCTTAACTTTACAGTCAGAAATTCAAAGAATTTGTCTTTAATAGTAATATAGTAGAGTAAAATGTTCTGTCAACATTTTATATCTCTGTGTGAAAACTCCCATGATGAAGGTCATAGTGAAAGAATGTAGGGCTGGGCATGTTTAATTGTTTGCACAATTTGGAATGAGTTAATAGTTGGATCATAGCAAAAAAAAAAATATGAAGCTTTCTGCATCATCTATAATTTTTAACTGGCATCTTTTACCATCTCTTATATGAAACAGAAAATTTTAGGAACATCAGAAAACCTATAGATAAGTCCTCTGTTAGTGTTAAGTTGGGTATGAGAGAAGCATCCTGTAGAAAGGGTCAGGCATTTTATGGTCTTCATTTTCTAAGTGGATATGAACTAATTTATGAGCACCATGGGATGGAATAGAATGGGTGGGCTTTGAAGCCAACCGTCTAGTGCTGAATACAGGCTTTGCTCTTTATTCACTGTGTGATGCTAGGCACATCCTCCTTTAGCACTCTGAATGTCAGCTTCTTAACCCAGGTAAATAGAATAGTAAGACTTACCTGTAGGAGTTGCAGGCCTTAGAAATGGCTCTCTAATTTGTTCTGGGATTTTGTCAAGTCATATGGCTTCTGTTGTGGTTTGGATCTGAAATGTCCCTCCAAACTCATGTGTTAAAAAGCATTGTCCTCAATGGAGCAAGGTCCAGAGATGGGCTTCTAGACAATGATAGATCATAAAGGGCTCTGACATCATCAGAAGATCAATCTATTGATCACCAAATGAAGTAGAGGGAGGTTGGAAGAAGTAGGTCACTCGAGGTTGCCCTTGAAGAGTTTATCTTCTCCCCAGTCCCTTCCTCCTCACTCTGTTTCCTAGTTGCCATGAGCTGAGCAGCATACTCCACTATGCCCTTGTTCCATGATGTCTGCGACACCTTAGGCCCAGAACAATGAAATCAGTCAGCCAAGGATTGAGACCTCTGAAACCATAAACTACAATAACTTGTTCGCCTTTAAAGTTGTTCTTGTCAAGTATTTTGGTCATGGTGATGCAAAACTAACTAACATAACTTCTTAGGCCTACCTATCTTCTGGTGATAATGAAGGTGTCAGTGGTTCTCAACAAGAGCAATATGTTTTCCCATCCTAGGAGTATCTGGAAATGTGTGGGCATCACAAAAACTAAGGAAATCAGAAACACCCTGCAATTGGAGAAAACAGCTCCATTCAAAAAGAATTTCCATGTGGAAAAACAACAAAACCCTACTTAGAAACCAAATTAGATCACCTCCGAAATCCTTTCCACTTTGGTAGTTCATCATTATATTTTACGTTATTACTTCTTGACAAATATTTTGCATGAGCCAGATCATTCAATGCTGTCAACCAGCATGAGGCACATGCACAGGTGTATCAAAATAAAAAAATCATGGAGTAAAGAGTTGGCTTTCTTCAGTTGGAATGGAATGCCAAAGACACGTTTAGGAGTGAGTGAGGCAGATGCTTCCTTAAAATCAATTCCAAAAAATAGCTCACTAGGAAAAGTAAACACATGCAACAAGCACAGTTACAGATGCCTTGAGCTGGACTATCCCACTCAGTTCACAGCAACCCTGGGTCATCTGTCCTATCTTCCCTGTTTCACAGATGATGGCATCTACCCACAGCTCCAGGAGAATTTTTTTTTCCTCAATGTAGGTGACCAGAATAAAACTTAAGTTGTATGTTTGTTTCTGAAATCATGGAAAAGAAGTACAACATAAAGAGCACATTAAAATACTGTGCCTTATTCTGGGACCCTTCCCATCTGCCTTTAGGTCACATGGCCTAGGGTACCCACCACCACCACCATCTACCACAGAGACTTTCTGAACATTTCCATTTGTCAGCATCCAAACCTGGCCCATCCCAGAGCCAGGAGGAAGCTTTTCCCCTAGCTTGGGTGAGATCCACCTGGTATGTCCCATCCTTCTCAGTGCAGACCTCTTTCCAGGATGGCTAGGGATGGGCTATCTTTTCCATGTAGGGGAAACTCCATCTCCATCCACAGGACCACAGTATCCTTCTTAGCCCCCAAAAGACATCAGAATACATTTCTCTATCAGTATGTTTGCTAAATGGGTTAGTCAATCTTTAATAACTCCATGTGGCATCAACCATAATCCCATCCATATTCCTTTGCTTCAAGCAAAGTTCCTTGGCACAGCCTCTCCTCCAGCACAGAAAGGAAAAGATTATGGCCTGCATGTGTTTCCACACTCTCAGGCTCCTTGCTCCTGATCTGGGAGCAAGGATATCCATGGCTCTAGCATCCAGGAAAATGACTTTGACAGCATGGCCTACAGCTGGACCTATGAAAACCTTCTCTGAAGGAAAAATGACAGGTCCAAGGCAGTTCTGCCCTCAGTAATGGCCCCTGTGTACAGAATGCATATATACCCAAGCTCACACCTCTCCATTCCAGAAGAGGGTCTTTGTTCCACATTTCATTACTAAAGGCCTGTGATGGCTAGTTCCCCAGCACAAAGGGACAGTCTATAAACTAAAAGTCAGGAGCCTGGAAAATATATCTTGCTGTCCAGTTTCAGCTCACTGAGTGTTCAAACGTTATGTGGAACAGTGTGAATCAAGATCACTTGTTACAGTGCAACCTGCATTCATGGATTGCTCATTAGGAACCAGGTCCAATGACAAGTCTGAAAAAACAAAAATGATTACAGGAAATAAAGCTCTAGACTCAGGAATAAACACATATAGAAAGTCAGTCACAGGCTCCTCATAAACAAATTCTCACAGCAAGCCTTCACTGCTATACATCTCTCTGGCAAGCCTGAGAATTTCGATGCCTGTAAAACCTAAGTCATTCCTGATGGGCATATTTAGAAAAGGAAGATGGGGGCAGGGGGAGTGGGAGAGTTGAAAATAGAAAATGAAGGCAAATCACTGGGCATTTCTGCAGTGAAACCTAAGAAACTAAAGGAAGCTGAGAGAAGCCTACTTCCTCAGAATTGCACCCTGGGATTATACAGAAGGAAGGAAGTAGGACATACATAACAGGGTCTGACAGCCAGGGCTGAGCAGTTACACAAGGATGTTCCTCATAGGCCAACACATTAGCATGTCTTCAATCTTTTTTTTTTAATTGCTCTACAATTATTTGTTATGGATAGGGTTTTATTGTTGTTGTTATCAAAAAGTACATGTAACTTTTCTTCTTCCCCTTCCTTTTTCTTTCCTTCTTGACCCATTCAGTCCTAAAGCTACTAGATGAAAAGGAACAAGGGAGGTATCTGCACCAGATGGGGACAGAACTGTGATGGAGCAGAGCCGCATGACAGGACTCAACAGGAACACAGTGCTTGCACATGGGGCAGCCCAGGGGGTGCAGAGCCCTAGCATGAGGAGGAGGGGATCCTCCCAGAGGAGGTGCTCCGGGACATGTTGGGGCAAAGTGGAAGGATGTTTTGTGGAAGGGCAGCCCAGCAAGGGTGTCAGCACTCTGGGAGTAAGGAGAGCGTCTGTACAGAAGAAGAGATGGCAAACCATTACATGCCGAGGGGTTGATCACAGGACTAAATACAGATAAAAGAAGCCAGGCTCGGTGGCACCTCCGGTAATCCAAGCAACTTGGGAGGCTGAGGCAGGAAGGCAACTTCAAAGCCAACCTCAGCAACTTGGCAAGGCTTTAAGCAACTTAGTGAGACCCTGTATCAAATAGAAAAGATATAAGGGCTGGGATGTGGCTCAGTGCTTAAGAGCCCGTTTGTTCAATCCCTTGTACCCAAAACAAACACAAAAAGATAACAGAAGTCAGTTTTATCATGCAGAAGAGGTACAGATACGGAAAGGAATGAATGAACCTGATGTGTTGGATTGAAATTGGAGATATTGGTGTAAAGTCAGCTTTCAGTAGGGAGATATGAAATACATACAGATGGAAATGTGTATTTACACACATATGCATACATACACATATATATTGAGAGAAGCCACACCCAATAGCAACCAACACATCTAACACCTAGATCTTGAATTCTCCATTCAAGGAACATGACTCAGGTGGAGATGAAAGAGGGAGACAAAGGTGGGCATAAGTATAAAAGGACAACAGAAAAGATCTTATGGTGATGAAAATGTTCTGGGCCTTGACTGTATCACTGTCAATATCCTGGTTGTGATGCTGTATTATAATTTTGCAAGATGTTGTTATTGGTGGGAACTGGTAATTCAGGATCTCTCTATTATTTCTCACAACTGAAAGCAAATCTACAATTATCCCCAAAAGTTTAATTAAGAAAAAAAAAAAGAGGAATCACAGCTTCTTGAAGAATTGGCTAGTAACAGGGCTGCGCAGGGAAAGTAAAAAATGAGCTGGGAGCTTCTTATGCCAGAAAGCAAGAAATTCTCAAAGAATGAGGAGACATGTCAAACGGATGCAGAAGCCAACCTGAAGAGGGACAATTGGACTATGGAGACAAGTAATTGTACTATTAGATTATAACCCAAAGACAAGGGTCATACTCACATTGGTAAAACAATCAATGAATTGTACGTTTAAAGAAGTACAGGATAGTTACATAATTTTGAAGTCGTTCTCCACAAAGTATACATGTAGACATAAATACAAAGGGAAAAAGGGAAGCCTGGCTGGAGGAGTTTCCTGTACTGTACTTGCAACTTTTCTGTTTGCAATTATATATGTATCTCACCTAAAAACACCAATTCAATTCTACTGGTTGGAACAGAATTGATGGTCTGAAAAAATTCAACAAAACATTTCCAGCTTTTCTAATAGGTCTTTCCTTTTGGAATTTGCTAATCCTAGTCAGTTGCTAGCAGGCTTATTAAATAATAAATTATTTCCAAGAAAGTTTCTTATGCCATTTTTCATTTGGTTTCAGAATTCCAGCTGTCTGGGACTTCTGATGGTAAGACTGCATGTGGGCAAAATCTTGTAAAAATCTTTAGGAGACATAACTTGGCATTCAAGTTATTTAATTTCTACTTAAGGATGTTGTCCACAGTACCAACTGAAATTGAAACACTGTATTCCTTTGCAGTTTGAGCACCCTCTGGATTACTGTTCTGAGCAGATGCCTGCTTCCACCACCCCTCCCCAGGCTCTGTCAAGGGTATTGCATTTGGAACCATAGGTGAATGTGAGAAATGACTGTCAACAGTCCTGACTCACGGACCATTTGGAAGGGCACCTAAACACATAGGAAGAAAATCACTCTTACTAGACATGCTTCCTCATCAAAACCAAACAAATTTGCAAGCATTTTTGTTGAGAGTCACAGCCAAAGCGGCCCCAGCAAACTTCCAGCTGATTGGCTCACTGAGGCCCCAGCAAACTTCCAGCTGATTGGCTCACCGCAGCCCCAGCAAACTTCCAGCTGATTGGCTCCTCTGTGGTGATGTTCATTGAGCTGTTTCCCCACCCTTTCAGACCACAGAGCTGCTCAATGGGGGACTCTTTTGGCTCCGCCCACACAACCCAACCAATCGGGCTCAAGAGCGATTGAGAGGCTGGCCGGGAGAGCCAGTGGTGGCAGTTGGGCTCTGAGGGAATTCCTGAAGAGCTTGTGTGGTTTGGCCTGTGTGTTCTAAAAATAAAGTTTGTTTCTGCTTGACAGGTGGCTCCTGAATTGTGCCCAGCCAGACTGCGCCACATTTTGTTACAAGTGCAGAGAAGAGCCCAAGAAGTTTCTATCAAGTAAGGTGTTGCATATTTAAATTGTATTTTGTCTGTACTATTTCTTTAAAATGTGTAAAATTCAATGGAAAGTCAGAAGCACTAATACCAAAAAGACAAAAAATAACAAGTGTTAGCATAGATAATGAAAAGGGAATGTAAATTAATACAGTCATTATGGAAAATAGTATGGAGGTTCCTCAAAAACCTAAAAACAGAGCCACCATATGACCCAGCAATCCTATTACTAGGTATATATACAAAAGGAAAGAATATCAGTACATAATGTATAGAGATATATGTATTTGCATGTTTATTCACAACAGCCAAGATAAAAATCAACCTAGGATTGATGGACTTGAAAAATGTGGAGAGATATAGATATATAGATATAGATTTTTTTAAATGTGGGAGATATATGGATATAGATATAGATATCTATATCTATCTATATTTATCTCTATATATTTTAAAAATTTATATATATGAATTCATATAAATTCATATATATATTCATAGCCAAATAAATAATTATAGATGGGATATTTTATATATATATCTGTATATATAATATGTATCATATATATAATATGTATATTTTATATATATATATATATAAATGGGATATTATCCTGTATGATATATATAAAATGGGATATTATCTGCCATGAAATTTGTCATTTGCAACCACATGGATAAGCCTGGGGGGCATTATGTTAAGTGAAATAAGCCAGGCAAAGAAAGACAAATGCCAAATATTCTTACTCATTTGTGGAAGCTAAATGAGTTAATCTTATAGAAGCAGAGAGTCAAATAATGGTTATCAGAGGCTGGGAATGGGGAAAGAGATATAGAAAGAGATTGATAATCAATACAAAATCACAGGAAGGAGAATATCTAATGTTTTATATTACAGTGAGGAGACTATAGTTAACAGTAATTTATTGGACATTTTAAAATAACTTGAAGAAAGAACTTTGAAATTTTCCAGCTCAAGCAATATAAAGGTTTGAAGTGATCCATTACACATTGCACACATATCACACTGCATCCTATAAATATGTATAATTATTATATGTAAATTTAAAAATGTTTTCAATGCTACAGATAACCCTCTTGAAGGCATGTATGGCTGAGCAAGGTATGCCCTGCTTTAGGGTACCTGTCCAAAGAGGACTGTGTTCTCCCAGATAAAGATGTGACTTTCAAATTCTGCACACAGCATACAGCTATGACCCAATAGTAGCCCTGAATGTATTATCTTCATTCCTCTAACGTAGTGAAAACAATTGTAGAAGAGTTTCATATGTTCACTTCTGACTCTATGCTCTTGGCTCCATAAAGTCTTATGTTTTTCAACTATAAATTCTCCTGCCCTGCAGGATGTCCAGAACCTCTTCCTTGCAATTTTGGAAGACTAGAGAAATAGCACAACATGATACTTGCAGAGTAAATGTACAGAGTACTGGTGGGTTTGAAAAGGAGGGGAGATTGGATTAAATTTCTAAATGGCAGTTACTTTTAAATTTTCCTGTAACATTTTGTATAAGGTAGAAACAGTAGAACTGGTAAAGTCAAATTCACTTATTTCAATAAAGTCCTACCCACTATTCAATATTATTATAATGAAGAGACAATTCTGTATGTATCATAAGGTTTTTCACTAACATATTTTTCTATCCAATTCCATAGAGAAAATTAATGTCTGTTCCATAAGTCCCTGTTGGGTGAGGGGCAGATTCTGAAACACTGACTTTACCCTAATAAAGCAAGTTCATGCTGGAATTACCACACTAGAGGGATTATTACTTTAATAATAAGTAAATCCTTATTACTTTATCAAGTGGAACTTTGCACAAAAGGGAAATAATAAAATACATTCTCAATGATCACGCCATTTAAGAAGATGACCAGGAAATTTATGAACCTACTAATTATATAAGAATTTAAGAGGGCTGGGGATGTGGCTCAAGCCGTAGCGTGATTGCCTGGCATGCGTGCGGCCCAGGTTTGATCCTCAGCACCACATGCAAAACAAAGATGTTGTGTCCGCCGAGAACTAAAAAATAAATATTAAAATTCTCTCTCTCTCTCTCTCTCTCTCTCTCTCCTCTCTCTTAAAAAAAAAAAAGAATTTAAGAGCCTGAAGTTTAGATGTTAGATCAGTTTTTAAGTCAGGGTACAGTGTTGAAAATTATAAATCATTAATTGGTTTAGTATGTAATCATTTTAACCTTATATTATAGTGCTAACTTTCCACTGCTTTAATAAATACCTGAGGTAATCAGCTTAAAATGAGAAGAGGTTCATTTCATCTCATGGTTTCAGAGGTTTTAGTGCATGTTTGGTTGGCCTATTGCTTTTGGGCCTGTGGCGAGTCAGCATATCATGGCAGAAGCACATGGCAGAGAAAAAGCCTTCACCTCATGGTGACTGGGAGGCAAAAAGACAAAGAGGTACTCTTTACTCCTCACACTTCAGATAGAGCCCTAATATCCAGAGTATACAAAGAACTCAAAAAATTAGACAATAAGAGAACAAACAACCCAATCAACAAATGGGCCAAGGACCTGAACAGACACTTCTCAGAGGACATACAGTCAATCAACAAGTACATGAAAAAATGCTCATCATCTCTAGCTGTCAGAGAAATGCAAATCAAAACCACCCTAAGATACCATCTCACTCCAGTAAGATTGGCAGCCATTAGGAAGTCAAACAACAACAAGTGCTGGCGAGGATGTGGGGAAAAGGGTACACTTGTACATTGCTGGTGGGACTGCAGATTGGTGCAGCCAATTTGGAAAGCAGTATGGAGATTTCTTGGAAAGCTGGGAATGGAACCACCATTTGACCCAGCTATTCCCCTTCTTGGTCTATTCCCTAAAGACCTAAAAAGAGCATGCTACAGGGACACTGCTACATCGATGTTCATAGCAGCACAGTTCACAATAGCAAGACTGTGGAACCAACCTAGATGCCCTTCAATAGACGAATGGATAAAAAAAATGTGGCATTTATACACAATGGAGTATTACCCTGCATTAAAAAATGACAAAATCATAGAATTTACAGGGAAATGGATGGCATTAGAGCAGATTATGCTAAGTGAAGCTAGCCAATCCCTAAAAAACAAATGCCAAATGTCTTCTTTGATATAAGGAGAGTAACTAAGATCAGAGTAGGGACGAAGAGCAGGAGAAGAAGATTAACATTAAACAGGGATGAGAGGTGGGAGGGAAAGGGAGAGAGAAGGGAAATTGCATGGTAATGGAAGGAGACCCTCAGGGTTATACAGTGGAGGAGGTAGAGAGAGAGGAGGGGAGGGGAGGGGAGAGGTGGGGAGGGGGGAGGGTGGAGGATGGGAAAGGCAGCGGAGCACAACAGACACTAGTATGGCAATTTGTAAATCAATGGATGTGTAACTGATGTGATTCTGCAATCTGTGTATGGGGTGAAGGTGGGAGTTCATAACCCACTTGAATCAAAGTGTCGAATATGATATGTCAAGAAATTTGTAATGTTTTGAACAACCCACAATAAAAATTAAAAAAAAAAAAAAAAAAAAGACAAAGAGGTAGGGCCAGACTCCCACTGTTCCCTCCAAGAGCACACCCCCAGTGACCTAGGACCTCCCATAGGCACCACCTCTTAAGGGTTTCCAGTGCCTTCCAATAGTGCCAAGCCTAGAAGCAAGCCTTTAACATATGGCCCTTTGGGAAACATTCCCAAGCCAACCATACAGTATATAGAGAAAAAAGTTGTTTTTAAAAATAGTTAAAATAATTGTAGTATATCTTATGTCCAGACATTTTAATTAACTTATGGATTTATTTTTAAATATTTCAAACTATGCACAGGAGTGTAGGGAATGATATAATAAATGTGTGGAGCCCACCACTTATTTATAACAAATATATTCATGTTACTATATTAATTTCAGTTTTTTGTTAAAGAAATGAACTGGATTCACCAATGGGGCTGCTGTCCTTTGTGTGTCTTCTCCAATTCCATTCTGTCTCTCCTGTCCAGCGGAACCCACTATTCTGCAACTGGAGTATTCTATCCCAGGCACATTCTTATGTTTTTGGTTTTTTTTCTACATACATATCCACAAATGACAAATTTATAACTTGGGTTTTTGTTTTTTTTTTTTTACTTAACATTACATTTTTAATATTTTTATGCCAACATATGCACTCTTAATTCATTTGTGGTAATTATTATAGAATATATCAATAGTTTTTTTTGTCTGTCCTTCTACTGAAGGAAATTTTAATTGTGGTTTTTCACCATTACAAACAAGACTGTGAGGAATGCTTTCATACATTCTTACCAGAGCACCAGTTTGAGAATTTTTCCAGCAAGACCTATCAGTCCCATTTACTTCTCCATAACATCTGCCTAAGTATAACAGATTTAGACAGCTATTCCTAGTGACCAGAGCGTGCTGAAATTCTTGCCTTCATTAAGAAAAAAGCAATGGCTGAGAAGGTCTCTGGGTGACTGGGCTTCTACCATGTGCAACACTCTTACAGAGCCCACCTCACTTGAGAGACAGCACACACTTTCTAACCCCATCCTCCTCCAAAGAAAGAGCCAACAGATCTCAGGCACATACCTCCTATCCTGGCGGTACCTAGGCTTATAAAATCTGGAACGGATCAATGCAAGCTTTGTAGAAATGATGTGTGCATATGTCAAACACCAGATTTGTTTAGAGGTTTAAAGTCAAACATGACAACTGTGACAAGCTGATTAATATCGCCCCACCATGGATTTCCATATGCTAATTCTTGAAACCCCTCAATATTTCACATAGCAGAAGAGATTTCATGGGGGTGATTAAAGATCTTGGGGTGAGGCAATTATTCTGGATAATTGGGGGTGAGGGGTCCAAAGTAATCATAAGAATCCCTACAGGAGGGAAGCAGAGGTTCAGTCAAAGAGAAATTGAAAAATGCTATGCAGCTGTTTTTGCATATAGAGGAAGGGTCCACAACCCAAGGAATGCAGACACCTACTAATTATATAAGAATTTAAGAGGGCTGGGGATATGGCTCAAGCGGTAGCGCGATTGCCTGGCATGCGTGCGGCCCGGGTTCAATCCTCAGCACCACATGCAAAACAAAGATGTTGTGTCCGCTGAGAACTAAAAAATAAGAGATGGAGAGGAAAGGGCATCCAGAAAAACACAGTCTTGGTGTCAGTCCAGTAATACCCACTGGACTGAGGGGAATACCAGGGATTGAACTCAGGGGCACTCAACCACTAAGCCACATACTCAGCCCTATTTTGTATTTTATTTAGAGATGGGATTGCACTGAGTTGCTTAACACCTTGCTTTTGCTGAGGCTGGCTTTGAACTCACCATCCTCCTGTCTCAGCCTCCCTGGGATTAGACATGTACCACTGTGCCCAGCTAATAATACCCATTTTTTAACTTCTGACTTTTAAAACTGAAATAATAAACTGATGTTGTTCACAGCCACTAAGTTTGTAGTGTTTTGTTTTAGCAGCAATAGATATTAACACCAATTTTGATTCACCTCCTGGATAATCATAGAAGAGGAGGAGTACCACTGAATTTATCCAGAGAACAGAGCTGGCTAATAGGGAATGACAAGCCTGACACAGACTGCCCATCAAAACTAAAGTCATCAGCATCACAGTTGTTCACTGAACTTGTGACTTGGCAACCTAGTCACAAGTAGTCAAGTGGTCAACAATGACCTTTAGAATATGTTTAAGGTTAGTTGAAGTTATTAAGTGTGCTGTTTGGGTTCCTTTCCCTGCTAGGGTTCGGAGGAAAATACTCTCTGGCATCACTTATCTCTAGTCAGCTGGGTCCCACTAGACACACACTTGCCTCCCTATTTTGGAATCTGAGGCATTGCTCTGTCTCCTTGTTCTACTTCTGAGAGCTGCTCTCTGACCTCCACCGGGCTGGGATCCTGCCCTCCAGCCTGGGTGGACCTTGCTCTGGGCTGACTTGCCTGCCTAGGCCCTCTCACCCAGATTAGATCCTCTGGATATTGACTTCTGGCCTGTTCCATGAACATGTCTGTGTTTTATGAAAAATTTGGATTTTGCTGCCTCCTTCCCCAACCTTGTTTTGTTTATCTTCCAGCTTGGCCTGACTTTTTAGACCTAGACCTTGACCTATCAGTCAATCAGGTCTTGTTTTAGCTTTCAGACTTGTTATGTACAAAGCAGCCTTCCTAGTTCATTCTTCTACCTGCTCAGTTTAGCATCCCTGCATTAAAAGGAAGGTCTTTCTCTACTCAGCCTAAGTAGAAGAGTGGCCACAATGAATCAATCAATACCCTATCCCAGTGCCTGGAACCATGGCTGGCAGCTCTGCATACATATCCCGTTGGATTCTAAGATGCCAGGGTAGGTCAGTGCCTCGGGCCTCTTCTGGAAAACACACCTTTGTTTCAGAGAACTGCCCTACCCCATCACCCTCTATGACTGTTTAAATAGTGGATGTGGCTAATCATAGTTCTCCATTCTCCCAGCCACAATGATATGTGAGCTGAGCTGATTAGAATACCCCATCCACCCCTCCACCCTAGCGATTGGCCCAAGATTGGGCACAGGAGCTCAAGTCAGGGGCTAATAACAGCCTTCTCCAGAATGATTTTAATAGAAATTGGAGGAGGAGCATTGAGAAGGAGGGAAGGAGGCAAGCCAAGAGGTAGAAGTCAGATCTCTAATCTCATGGGGAAAGCTGATTTGAAGAGAATGAAATAGAGCCAAGGACACAAGAGTCACACAGAGAAAATGAACTTTGACAGCATTTCAGTCCCTGGAAAAACAAAAGGTTAGTAGTTCCAAGTGTGGGTACAGAGTCACTGCCTTGGCAACCTTGGCAAACTTCTCTGACCCTGATGTTCCTCTTTTGTAAAGAGACGATAATAATAGTACTGTTGTGGGGACTGAACCAATGAATGCATGTGAAGCACGTTGAGCAATGTCTGGCACATGGTCATCTCACAATAAATATTAACGATTATAAGCTACTCCAGTTGTCCATGAAGCTATCTCCACCCTTGTCCTGCCTTTGATTTTGTTACCGGAGCAAATGGTTTGCGCTTTTTGCCTAAACTAGTGTTTGATCTCTATTACTTTCAACCTGAAGTGTCCTAAAGAACGTAGTCATTGTTTCCCTAAATTCCATGAGATGCTTTATGAAAAGAAGTTTCCATAGCTGGGTAAGTTCCGGCAACACTTAGCTATTCATTGCATTTTAAATGATATGTTGCTCCCTCTTTGAGAGACACATTAGATTTTAAGCCTCTAATGAGGCTTTGAGTGATCCTACAATTTAAAAGCCAGTTGAATTTCATTCAACTTAGCACTGTGACTCCCTTTTGTTCCTGTAACATTTTTTTTTTTCTATTCTGCAAAAGTCATGTTCCAGAGAATACACTTTGGTATGACAAATGGAACATCTGGATAAGAAAATTGAAGACTTTTCTGAGTCAAAAGTTGAATCCAGATCTTTTTCTTTTTTTTTTTTTTTTCTTTTTTGTGGTCTTGGGGATTGAACCCAGGGCCTCATGCATGCCAGGCAAGTGCTTAACACTGAGCCATATCCTTAGATCTAAGATATATGCTCTTTTCAACAGCTCTGCACATATATGTATTCACATGATTACCATTGACCATGTGAAAGGTAAGTGCAAGACACACTGATTTTCTTTTTTTTTTTTTAAGAGAGAGAGAGAGAGAGAATTTTTTAATATTTATTTTTTAGTTTTCGGCGGACACAACATCTTTATTTGTATGTGGTGCTGAGGATCAAACCCGGGCCGCACGCATGCCAGGCAAGTGCGCTACCACTTGAGCCACATCCCCAGCCGGACACACTGATTTTCAATGTGCTTTTTTTTTTTTAATTTTCTTTTTCTTTATTTTAATTAGTTACACATGACAGTACAATGATCTTGACATATCATACATTTGAATCAGATGGGGTGTAATTTCTACATTTTTCTTAGTGCACAGGTTGCAGAATCACATTGGTCATACAGTCACTTATATACATACAGCAATAATAATGTCTATTATTTTTCAATGTGCTTTTCCATTTTGTTATTTTCCCATGGAAGAGAGTTTCAAGTGCTTGAAATATTCACATATAGCATATAAACATAAAGGCAAAATTAAAGTTTTTTAAAACAAATTTGAATAAAATTATCTGAAATAGTCAGTAACCTCTTAGGAGAAAAATTATTTAAAAAAAAAAAAAGGTGGCTTTTGTTTTCTAGTCAGAGCCAACTGTGCAAGAAACACTCACCTGGGAGATGTTTTCACCTCCCAGTGTCAGATACCTTTGTCTTTAATTTGTAGGATAGCCAGATTATTGCACAAGTCACTCACATGTCTCTCTGGGCCAAATTCTAACTACCAATTATCCAAAGCGATGCATCTTGAGCTGTGGTTCAAATCTGGGCAATGGATATCATTATTATGATAATTGCTATTGATCAACACTGATTGCTGGGCCCCAAGAATTGTCAGACAGAAGGGACTTTTGGAACCAAGAAGAGACTTAAGTTCCCTCTGGCAGCCTTACAATCTAAATTAGACTGAGTTGTATAACAGTTTTAGGCATCTGATATGGGACTTGCCAAATTTCATGGCTTCAGGCTCACGGAATGCACATCCCTGTTCCAGGGAGGCTAAATATTTTTCCAAATCAGTAGATAAAACAAACTCCCTGACCTCAACTTACTTCCTGGCGCCTGGAGTCCTGAGTAGCTGATGAGGAGTGTCTGTCTGCTATCAAGTGACAGGACACATTCAGACTGGCTCCTGCACTCGGGACCATGTGGTACCTGATCCCGTCTCCATCTTCGGAACTAAGATTTTGGCCATAACTGAAAGACCCAAGTCCAGAGGGCAATGGGCCAGGGTTAGATACCATTAAATGCCATTGAATCAGCCTTGAAGGGCAACTGTGACTTCTTGGTGCATGAGGCAATGCACTGCAGCTGGAAGGCGGTGAAAGCTGGTGATCACAGACGCTGGGCAAACCACATCTCTAACGTCATATCTGAAATGGAGAGAGGGCTACATACTGTCTTAAGTAAATACTATGCACAGATTTTAGAGCCAACCAAAAAGGGAGTTAATCCATCCAAGAGAACTTGAAGCGTCTGACCCCAAAGGCTTGTTGAATGGACACCTTGACTATTAGACAGTGACATCTACTGACTGTGTTGGACATTGCCACCTTACAAATAAAACAGCTAAGCCTTGAAGACTCAAAGAAACGTTAAATGGGAGGACATTTTTCTATGGGTGGTTTTAGAAAGATGGAATAAATTAATAGCAGAAGGGAGATGGCAGAGATTTGAAAGCATTATACTGTGTTCTAGACAAAAAAAAAAAAAAAAACTAATTTCCTAATGGCACAGTCTTAGTCTTTCAGGAGAGGACCTAGCTCATTATGTACCATATTAGCCTTCTTATATTCCTCAGCTCATTCTGATGTCATTCACCTTGGGGTTTTTCCCTTTCCAGTCAATTCCAGCCTTCTAGACTATTCCACATTTTCACTGATAAGCACAGCCATGCTTTTCTCCCTACCTGCTCCTCTCCCTGCCCTTTCTCTGCAAACAAGTCATGTTTAACCAAGAAAGATGGGTTTTTTATTCTTTTTACTGAGTAATCTAAATACAGCAACTTTCTGCTGTATTTAGAGATCTGCACAGCATATTTTCCCCTTCACATCCTACTTCCTACAACTAAATGTGCGCTAAATAACACAGCCACCCTTCTCCCCAAGCCACTGAGCTAAATCACCTGCTGCAGGCTTCCCAACCCACTGTAGGTACTGACTGTAAACCCTTGGAAAGCAAGGGGAGCGCCATGTACCTCCTCTACATCCCTTAGGACCTATCTGGTATGCTGTTATACATACAGTGGCTCTCAACAAATCCTAGTGTATGAATGAATGATGGAGTGCCTTGTTTTAATTCTAGGACATCAACAGATTAAGGGTTTACTTATAGCAGGCACAAACACCCAAGATAAGAACCATGGACATGAAACATTTTCAAAGAACCTGAGAACTGAGTCTCTTCCTGGCCTTTTCTATCATTGTCTGGAAATGATCAAATCACAGTATTCTTAGCTTCTGCAGTTCTCTTTCTTAGGAAGTGGATCTAAGTTCCTCAAGGAAATGTCCAAAGAGGATCCTGTGCACTAAGAGTCAAGACTTGGATTGGAAGGTAGCTCAGCTCTGCAGATCTAAGACTAGGGACCTGCTTTCAAGAGTAATAGCAGGATGCAGAGAATTATAGCTTCAACTGATTTAGGAAAATAAACAAAATCTTGATGTTTACTGCCATGATTGCCCTTAACTTGATTTTTACTTGGTAGATAAGAATGCATGTGTGGAACAATATTTTCCCCAAGTGTCACAAGGACTGGATATTCATAAGTGTTTAAGCATAAATGTAAAAATTGTAGGGCTTTCATTATTGCTTATGAGTAAACCTATATGGATTTAGAATGGATCTTGATGTTGTCTGATATTGTTTAGTAGTTATGAAAAACAGACTAGCCAAGCAAGGTCTAATATAACTATTTGGTTTCACCCCTTTTACTATCTTTACTGGGGGCACTTGATATCCATCGTTTGGAGGGAAGACTAATGAAAGAGTGAACAGACCAAAGTTTAAGGAATGATCGATCATCCAGGGCCCAGATGAAAAGGGTGACATGTGAACAATGCATTCCACAAAGGGTGCTGAGCACATCATAATGACAGATCCTAAGCTCTAGGGAGACAAAAGGTGGCTTACTCTTTAGCCACAGCCATCGAAACAGAGGGGTCCCAGGAGTCATCTGGACTCCTGTCACTAAATGTTGAGGGGCATTCTGACTATTGTCTCGCTGAGGTTCTGCCTTCTGGGCCAAGTCCTCAAAAGAGAGGTAGGGAACTAGGGAGAATATAGAATATAACCAAAGGAGTTTAGGCATTCCCTCCTGGATTAGAACTTGGAAGGTTTAGGGTCTTTAATACTACAAAAGTGAGGGAGTGGGGCTGCTCATTCCAGTGAACTATAAGCAGTGAAGATTTACTGTACTTCCTGCTGCAGTCCGCAATTCTTTGTCTTTTGTCAATCAGTACTTTCAGGAAAGCTTCTAAATGACATAACCTTGTCTCAGCCATGCCATAGGGCATGTGTAGAAGAGCCCCTGCTTCCTTCTTTGGGCCAGCTTTGCTAAAAGGCAAGAGACAGATACTCCCCACTCCCACCCCTGCCTCCACTCAGGGTGGAGGTGGTGGCAGGGATGCATGGGAGGGAGAGAGATTAACAACTGTGTACTGGAGCACAGGAAGCAAACTTTGTGGGACAAATGTTAGGCCTACAGATCCAGCTGCTCCTTCCCCACCTCACACTCAGGAAATCCTTTCTAGCATTAACCTTAAAGGATCTTGTTATTATTTTTCATAAAATTGGGGGCAGGGAATAATTACTTACAACACATACTGTTCACTAAATAAAATGATCGAATATGTGAAACAATAGTAAGCAAATGTTCTAGCTTCTGGAACAAATCTTGCCCTGTACTGAGGTGCCCATTAAAACTTAACACATTCATGGGCTACTGAAAGTTCTTCCAAGTTCCTCATCTCTACCAAGTAGGTGATGGTTTGAACAAAGTACATTGCATGCTCCAAGGCGCAAGGGGGACGGGACTTCATAATGGAAAGATGATAGCATCTTTGTGGTTTAACAGAATTTCCTTTCCAAGAAACATTAGCATTCTGAGAAAGAATTTAACTCATGTTCTGTAAACACCTTGGTGGTATTTTACAATATTACTCAATAAGCTACATATTCCAGTTTGTAGCCTGTGGTGACTCTCAAATATTTAGCAGGTTACATGGAACATACTAGGTCTTCAGGCATCATCTGTCAAGTTGAATTTCACTTTAGAAGAAAACACTAATGGTTATATTTCTGAATTTCAAATTTGCTATGGTTGCAATGAAGAGTATTGGATTTATCTCTGTATGCAACCCCAGGGGTAATTAGTAAAGGGTATGCAATGGTCACTCAATAAAAATTGGCTTAGGCAATGAAATTTAACAAAACAGAAACTCAGAATGTTGAAATAGCTGGTGAAAACTGCAAGTTCCTTTCTGATATGGATGAAGTTTGCTCATATTTGCCTCAGTTTGCCTCAAGTTTCTCAATCTGGGTTCTTTTTTTTTTTTTTCCCTCCAACATTCCTGACACCATGTCAAAAAAATTATAAAACAAAAATTTTAAGACAATCAGCAGAACATCTGAGTCATAACTAAGACATAATTCAGCAATCTGAAATACAAATGCAACTAGACCATTTCTTCGTGAAGTATTTGAACCAAAAACACATGTATAGAATATAACAATATAGAAGGTCAAGCTACTTGAACTTTACAATATAGCAGTTTTTGCAGTGTCGAATTAGTAGAACAGATACTTTCTGTACAATGCTCTTACTTTGACCATTTGAAAGCAGTTTCTAACTCTTTTATCAGGCAGAACAATGAACTGAATTGGATGTGTAATAATTTTCATCATTTTTCAGGGTAATGAATGTTCATTATGATAAGTGGTATCTCTGTAACCAAGTCATTTTCCCCTGGTCCACTCCTTTCACTGAAATGTTTGTGTTCTTTCAAGATATTTTCCTGTGCTATGATTTTGAGGTCTTGCAATGAAAATTTGGGAATCAACTAACAACTGTGCCCTGGAGCAGAGAAATCATTTTTCCTCTTCCTGACCTGTGGGTAAGGTACAGCATAACTATGAAAAACTGACATGGTAAGAGGTGAGGTCACTGGGGGAAATTATTGCCACTAATTAGAGCTTCTTCATATTTGCGTGACTTGAATATCCAGTGCATAAATTGAAAACTTCTCGACTTTGACCTTTTTTTTTTTTTAAAAGCAACTTTTGTTTTATTTTGTTCTATTGTTTTGTTTTTTCCCTTATCACAATCTCTTTTATTTAGTTTGCCCACTTCTGGAAATTCAGAACCAGGGTTTGGCCTCCAACAGCAGACATTCCTTTAATTCCCTTTGTCCATGAAAGCTGATTCCAAAGAAGCTGTTTTAAATGCAGTGATTTGATACATCTGCAAAATTTGAGCTTTGGTGAATCATGGGTTACAGCGGGCTTCATAGTTAGGTTTTTGGTTTTTGATTGTTGCTGTTTTTTTAAATTTACATAATATTGACTTTTTAAAAATTCATTATTAAAGGAAAAAGCAAACAAAGAAAAGGGAAGATATTGCACCTTTGGGTCTACTTTGCAAATGGCAACAATTGGTGATAGCCAAGGAACAGCTCCTTGTTAAGACAAGGCATAATCTCTACAATCTGACCAGTACCACCATTTCTAACACACCATGGCCTACACCACGCATTCTCTTTCTTTCTCTGCCTGCCTACTGGAGCCCCTTGAGTCTGTGATCACTAACCTACATCAATACTTGGATTAGTTAACCAAATGAGTACAGTAATGCCCCCCACATCACAGGGTTGCTATCTAGACTTACGCTGTCCAATACCATAGCCACTAGCCACAGGTGGCTAATGAGCACAAGTGACTTGGGCAATAACAAATTAGAATTTTCAATAATTTTATTTAATTATTGAATTTTTAAATTTAAATGTAAAACAACAGCATAAAGTTCTATTGGAGAGTTCTGGTCTCTACTAAAAGAGATTATAAGATTGAAAGGTTTTGTTAACTACATGAAAATTCTGGTCAAACATTATTTACCTCAAGATCTGAACAGGTTTCTTGATTTTAGATGCTCTTTGGTGAACTCCACACCATGAATTACCTCCTCTGTTACAGAGCAGAGAAGTCCTTCAGCACAAACAATTCAATGTCTCAAGCTCTTTCCTCTATTTTACTTACAATGACCAGTATTCAAAAAAAATCTCTAGGAAGTCATTTATATATTTAAGAGGAGACAAAAGTGACAACCTTCAGACTTTCTTCTCTACGCAAGTCCTATTTTGCCCTCGAATCACCTGAGGCTATGCAGGACATCTGGTGGAAAGCAGAGGATCCTGGGAGACAATACATTGGCCCCCTCTCTGCTCTTCAGCGAAACGATACACTATGTGTTCTATGGATAAGGCTAGAAGTCAGAGGGGGGCTTTGAGAGAAAGAGACAAAGACCTCTGTATGAAGTGAGGATAGCTTGACTTTGGGACTTTTCCTAAGAGAATCCATAGGACATCAGTGGAAGGCAGTGACCCTCCAGGAGAATTAGCAGTAGAGAGCACAGCCCCAAAGGCAAAGAGCAGTTGCCTAGAGAGAAGAAAGGATTGAAGGCAGATTGCTTTACCGCCCTACCCAAATGGGTAGCGCTTGTGCTTCTATCAAAATGCTCGGAATAAAAGCTGTTCCCCTTCTGTTCCTAAAATAAGATTAAAACCTCTTCTCTCAAATCCTTCTGGATAATTATGAAATGAATTCCAACCAATGAGGCCTTGGAGGATAAGCTTGTGAACACAAGAATATGGATGGTTACAATGAGTTAGTTGTATTATCTGCTTGTCTTATACACATGATCCCCAATTTGCAATGGTTCAATTTATGATTTTTCATCTTTACAACAGTGCAAAGGTGATATGCAGTTAGTAGAAACTATTATTCAAGTACCCACCCAACAATTCTGGTTTTCACTTTCAGTACAGTTTTGGTAAGATACATGACATAATCAACATTTACTTGATTATAAACAGTGTTTACATTAGATGATCTGGCCCCAGATTATGATAGTGTTCCAAGCATGTTTAAGGTCGGCTGGGCTAAGGTAGTTTAGGTGTATTAAATGCACTTTTGGCTGACTTCTATTTTCAATTTGTGATGGGTTTATTGGGATGCAACTCCACAATAAATCAAGCAACATCTGTATTGTCTTAGGCTCACTGAAAAAGAAGAGCAAGAATAATCTTTTATGTGGCATCTACTACATATGCTCATAGATGATAATACATTCATTTCACTTTTTCTCCCAATAATACTATCACTAACATCATTCCATCTACAGATGAGAAAACTGAGGCTCTAAGAAGTCAAGCAAGTAGACACTGCTAATAAGTGTTAGATTCAAGACTCAAATCCAACATGCCCTCCAAATCCTATACTTAGATCACAACAAAGATCTTCTAAGATGATACTACACAAGAAAAGAAAGTTATCCTATTGGGAAAACATGGAAACATTTCTGAATATGAATACAAGGAGCACCCATTGAGGTCATCTGATTGAATTCAAGGCATTCTACAACATGATAGTATGAAAAACAGATTGGGTCCATGTAACACACCAAGTTGAAATAAGATTCTGTGCTGGCCAGTGGGCATTCATATTATGACCTAAGAGCCACATCTCCACCTCCAGAACTGAAGGAGTTCCTGCAACTCTGAAGCCAAGAATGAGCAGCCTCAAGCTTCATGTGCAGCAGTTTTCATTCTTCACTGGGCTGAGAGTTCGCATTCCTGATGTCTTGGGTTCCATCCCCAGCACAGCAAAAAAGAGACGGAACTTGAATTTAATGAATTCAGTGGCACAGAGAAACACCCGTAAATACTTGGTCCTCTTCACAGCACACATCCCTGCATGAGGGAGGAAGCTTGCCCTGTACACACACTCGAATGTGTGTCATAAATTACAGCTTGTTTTCTAAGGATTTCCATGAAATGTCCGGACTCCAAGACTGGAAAGACATTGGAAACTGAAACTCTGTTGCCAGAGCTTGTGGAATTTTGTCCTGTGGAAAGAGAATTATGGAATTTTAAGGCTAAAAGAAGCCTTTCAGTTCACTCCCTCCAAAGGCAGAGCTGAATTTCAGCCTTTATTGAGAAACACTGTATCTATGAAGACACTTCCTCCCATCCTGTATCTTTCACTCCCCAACACATGTGGAGGAGGAAAATACATCAATATTTTCTTTATTTGATTTTTTTCATCTTTTCATTTTATTATTTATTTTCCTTTTGAAAACAACAACTATGCTGTATAATAGGTTTTCTAAGTAGATTTCACCTTGTTCTTGCTGAATCGTAAAAAGATGTAAACGACAAAGCGACTAAGAATAGTACAGTGGGAAGGCTGTGAAGACTCCTCCAGTCTGCTCTTTGCCCCCACACCTCCATACACCCTCTCCTCAGAATTCCTAAGGCTGAAGACAAAAGTGCGGCCACAGTTAGCAAAGGCCTATTTTTTTGATTGATCACACCACGATGGCCTCACACATCCTCCTTCAAGGGGAATAGAAGCAGGCAGAATTTGAAAAAGAAGTGGGTTTGGTATAAATATTTGAGCCTCCCTTTTTCCTTGGCCTCCGATGAGCAGAGAATGGGCCCGTAGACTCCAAAGAGCAACCACAAGACTTGGTTGCAAATCATTGCAATTCACCAGAACCTTAGGAATAGTAGCAGGGAATCACTCTTGGTGTTGGCTGTGCTCTAAGGAATTAAGTGGCATGGACAGGAGCATGGAAGTGTTGAGGTGAGGGAAGGGGGTAGATTAGACAGTGGAGATGATTGCATGAACATCTATTAAAAACCACTGGATTGTTCACTTTCAAAGGGTAAAAGGAATATTTCAAGTTTAGAGGATCCATAACACTTCATATCTTATTCCAATTTCTTGTCATAGCTTATAAAGAACTATCTCCTAGTTCTCCTTATCATATTCCAACCATACTGCCCTCAAAACAAGCTTATTCCCACATCCAGCCCTTTGCCCCAGATGCCCTCCCTGGCTAGGATGTTGTTCTCCCCACTTCATCCTATGGCTTGTTTCTGTCACCTGGTCTCACCTCAGTTGTTTGTATGAAGCCCTTCCTTGACCACTGGAACTAATACTGCCCTCCTCCCCATGTTGCTATCACATTATTCAGTTCAATTTTTTGGTACCACCTATCTTTTTCCAAACTTCTCCAATGTGATTGTTTACTAGCTTGCTGTATCTCTCACCTTCTAGAATTGATCTGTCCAATACAAAGGCTACTTGCCAACATTTCAAATGTTCAGTAGCCACATGTGGCTGGTGTCTACCGTATTGGACAGCACAATATGATCATCATAATCTCAGAAAGTTCTACTGAATTGAAATTTATTTCTATCATCTCAGAAAGTTCTACTGGGTAGCACTATACTAGCATGTAAGCTTCATCAAAGCAGCATCTTTATTTGTCTTGGATACTGCTATTTCTCTAGCATCTAGAACAATGCCTCGCATATGGTAGCCTCCAAAAAGGGTAAAGAATGAATGACTAAACTGGAGGGTGCGTTAGGTGGGCAACAGCAGGAAAAGAAGAAAGGAATTCTGATCACCTGAACAGGACAGAAAATAGGACCAAGAAAATAAAACATTTGTTTAGGTTCTTCTTATCATCTCTTTACTCCAATATTTATTTCTTAATCATGATAGTATCAATGGAGAACATTTCAACTCTTAGATTTTAGCCTTTCTCAGCACTTTCTTGTTGGAGAATGTGTTGAATGTATACTATTGTGAAAATTTAAAGAACTCTGAATTTTTAAATTTACCATTAATTTCTGATCTCTTAAGTTGCGGGTACTATGTACAATTTGTTAGAAATTTAGTTTGATAAATAGCCTTTGACTCAAAGAATTTTTTAGTAATCATTTTATCATACTTAAGAGGTCAGAGTTGCATTTACTTTATAGTGACTTTCAAAAAATGAGTTATAAAAAAAACAAGACTTTATAAATCTTATGGTCCATATTATAAATAGGTAGCATTTCATTATTTTCCCAGTTTGTTGTTCTTTTCTGGTTTTCATTTGGTTTGGTTTGGTTTTCATTGTGTGATGACACGTGTGATTTTTACCCAAAGTCTTTGCTACCACCTTCTGGCAAAATAATGAACACCTTAAGATCTTGGATTAAAATAAGTATACTTATTTCACTTGTATCTACAGCAGTTAAAAACGAAAGCTGTTAAATGACAACATAACAGGGGAAAGCAAGACCACAGAATATCCTTTTTCTCCAATACCTGAGAAATAAAACTTGGTGTTTTGTTTTGTACTGGGGTGCCACAGTCTGGCTGGGCACACAATCACGAGCCACCACACACCTTGTAGATTCAAACAGCAACTCTTTATTCCCGAACTCACACCAGCCGTATACAAACACGTTCTGGGGAAATCCACGTTCTCTGCCCAAATCCACCTCCACTGGGCTTCTGTCTCCCAAAATATACTCTGAATCCAGTGAGAACTCAAGGGGAACTCAGGCAGCAGGATACGCCCTATTCCCAGCAGGAATAATCTTAAACCTTAAACCTGGAACCTAAACTGGGAACGCCCTAAACCCGATTATGTTAAACCGGGAACACCCTAATCCGCCCTGGTCCTTGAGCAAGGTCAACTACATTCAATGTCACTGCAAAATGTCAGCAACATGGGGTACGCTGGCAAGGAAATTGTCATACCTACTTGGCTAATGGCTCCCAGCACTGGGGATTGAACCTAGGGACACTTTACCATTGAGCTACATCATCCCCAGGTCTTTTTATTTTTTTAATTTTTTAAAATATTTTTTAGTTGTAGTTGTTGATGGACCTTTATTTCATTTATTTATTTTTATGTGGTGCTGAGGATCAAACCCAGTGCCTCACACATGCTAAGCAAGTGCTCCAACACTAAGCTACATCCCTAGCCCCTAATTTTTAATTTTGAGACAGGGTCTCATTAAGTTGCTTAGGTCTAACATGTTGAGGCTGGCCTCAAAGTAGTGAATCTCCTGCATCAGCCTCCCAGGTGCTGGGATTACAGGTGTGCACCACTGCACCCAGTTTGTTTTTAATACCCAATATTCAGTAGCAGCAATAAAAGAACACAATGGTGGCTAAGAAAATAAGCAGAAAACTCAGAAGGAAAACATTTAAGGACAATCTCTCAACAGCAGACTCCCCCATTCCAGCCTTACCAGGGCAGAAGTGTTAACCAGGCTCCTCCGGGGCACTGGGTGAATGAAGTTGGAGAAACAGGCATAAACTCATTAGGATGGGACACACCAATGGCTAGGTGGAGCGAGTCCTTGCAGGACATTTTGATAGCTCAGAAAATAATAAAACCTCAAGCCCCTCACCAATGGCTGCACATGGTTCCATAAGAACTGACCCCTGCCTATCATACCCTCTTCTCCAGGTAAAGCAATACACAGCTATCAAGTTGTCATTCAAAGGGAGTAAGACAAATGGACCCTAAACAAAGTGGTAAAAATGTCAAGGAGAATTTACCCACACTATATAGGAGGAAATAGGTTTGGACAGAATTGCTTGCATTAAATGTAAGCAATATACAGAGAAATAGCACCAGAGAATAATAAAGCAATGAAAACAAGCGAGCTATAATTACATACAACTTATGTGGATGAATCTCACACAGAGAATGCTAAGTGAAATTTTCAAAATACAAAGCAAAAGAATGCATGTTGTATTATTTTATTTACAAATTATTAAAAAAAAAAAAAACAGGCGAAACTATGCTGTTATCAGTGAGAATACTGATTCTTTTGTGGGGAATAGTTGGGAGTAAGAGATGTCCATTTCTAGTGAATAGCATCTCTCCCAGTTCCTAACCAATTTCATCCAAGTTGTTAATGATCTTCTTATTAACATTTTCATAATTTTAAAAAATTCCTGGCACAGATAGATAATATAATAAAATCTTTACCTATTGGAATAATATAACATGGAATCATTTTGTCCACAATTCACTCGTTATAAGAAAGACTTTACCATGCAGAATAAACAGTATTAATTCTTCAAAAAGTCATGCTGATGGCAGCTATGGTAGTGAGGTCAGTTCATCAGTGGAGTCCATGAATCTGCTAGATCCCATCTAGAGAATCACTGTCTGTGGTCCTGTTAGGAGAGCATCAGTGTCCCAGGGCATAACCTAAGTTGCTGGCACTTTCATCCAACCATGAGTATTGCTGTGACTTACCCACTTTGAGAGGAGTATATGGTCAAAGTTTCTAGCTGCAGACAACGGAAGCTAGCCCATTGGTTCCATAGGGATTTGTTAGTAGGTATACAGACCTTGTGGAATCAATAGGAAAGTTGATGAAAGATTCTAGACTGAGCTTCAAGGAATGAAAGCCAAACCACACTGTACAATAGAGCCACACAGGAAGCTGCTACCTCTCACAACATCAGACACAGAGAATCAGAAAGCTACCATTCCTGTTGGCCTTGACTCATTAGGGCTATGCTTACAGGACTGAAGCATGAGCTGTTGACATTTGTGATGTGCCAGTGGCACAGGTGTGTCTTACATAGCTTGCTCAGTTCTCCAAGACCAATACTTTTCAAACTAACATGCTTACAAATTACCTGAAAATCTTGTTAAAATTGTAGAGTCTGCTTCAGAAAATCTGAGATTAGACCTAAATTTTCAATTCTAATGAGCTCTCAAGTAAGACAAATGCTGCTGCTCTCAGTTCTATCTGCAGCAAATTTCTTGGTACTTTCAACTTGTCTCCACTTTCCTGCTTTAATGTGACTTAGTGTTCCCTGGAGGACATTGATCCTGCAGCCTTCTTCATTAATGTTGGAGTTTTTTGTTTTTTGTACCAGGGATTGATCCCAGGGGCACTTAACCACTAAGCCACATCCCCCACAGCCCTTTTATTTTTTTATTTTGAGACAGGGTCTCTCTAAGTTGCTTAGGGCCTCGATAAGCAGCTAGGGCTGGCTTTGAACTTGTAATCCCCCTGCCTCAGCCTTCTGAGCTACTGGAAACACTGGGGGTTTTTGTCCTCACTTGTCATACAAAAGACAGGGTGGAAGGTCTCCTTAATCCTTCCAAAGTATGCTCCCTGTCACACATCATTTTTCCTCCTTTCCTCTTGAAAATTTTTTACTAGAAAAATCCACAACCACCTTAATCAAGTTCTCAAAGATACTACAAGTAACAGGATAAAAAAAAAAAAAATGTTCCTCTTTATAAGGTGTACTAAGAAGCTTCTCGAGTATTCTTGCCAAATATCCATAACCTGAATTTAATCATCAGCATACATCAGACTACTTAAATTGGGAGACATTCTATAAAATAAGTAGTTGGTATGCTCTAAAAAGTCAAGGTCAAGAAAGATTTAGTAAGCGCTTCAATTCAGAGGAGAAAAGACATGATGAAAAAATGAAGTGTGTGATTCTGAATTGGATCCTGGACAAAAAAAGAGAACCTTCATGGTCCAACTGTATAATCTGTAAAAACAAATAGTCCCAACAATGTTAGTTTCCTGCTTTTGATGTTATAGTTATATAAGATAACAATAATGTAACAATCTAAGTAAAGTGCTTACAAAAATTCTTTGTAATTTTTTTGTTGTGGTTTTTGTTGTTCTGCTTCTATTTTGTGTAGTGCTGGGGATAAAACCCAGGGCCTCACAAAAGCTAGGCAAGTGCTCTGCCACTGAGCTACATTCCCTGTCCTACTTCAAAGTCTGAAGTTATTTTTTTTAAAGTTATTTTTTTAAAAAAAAGAATAATTAAAAGTGTTTTTAAGCTATAGATTATTTGAAACTCATGCCAGGAGAATGGACTCCCCATTAAGCCAGTCTCCACATTCTGTCACCATCTCACCCTTTCCTAGCATACCAAAGAGACTAGAATATTCTATCTGCTCCTTTCCCAGATCCACTCATTAAACAAATTTTCCTCCACCTCTCCTCAGTCACCTCTGAAATCTTAAATCAAAGCACCCAAATTATACTACCATGCACGGGATTGGCTTTCTATGTTGTTTACCCAAAGTCTCACTTCTAAAAATTCTTTAATTCACTGAGACCCCTAAGTCACTGACACTGTCATTTTTCCAGTACCCATCACCTACCCCTCCTCCCAAATATACTATCTTCCGTCTTTCCCCACTTAGTTATATTCCATGTTTTGCACTCGTAACTCCCTTGGCTATCTCACTCTCCTCCAAAACTCAATACTGCTTAAACCCACTATCCACGTGAACAGCTGAATGCTGTCAGAAAAACAATAACCAAATATGCTGACTGGTCCTATTTACAACCATAAACAAGAATGGGTACTAATACCCAAATGAATACTAACACTGCAAGGTAAACCTATGCTCCTGCTAAACTCACAATCACACTGTAGGAGAAACCAAGTGCAGATTGCATTTGGATCAGTATCTGGGGAGACACTTCATGGCTGGCATTCCTATAACTGTTGGGAAAGAAGAAAGTAAAAGTTGAGCACAGAATGTCTGTAATTTTCTTTTTCACTCTGGATAACTATATTTTATTGTCACGGTGCAAACAGAAAAAAAATTGTCAACCGGATTTGTAAAATAAAAAATTCCAAAACATTCGGGCAACACTGGTCTCTATTCTCACACACTAACCAGTTTTTATTAACTCTGACATTCCCCTGCTCCAATATCCATCCCCAATTCAGAAAAGACTCTTGGAAAATACCAGTGCTGTGTTACTGATCCAAAATCAATCAAGTACAGAAACAGAGAGGGTGCCTAGAAGCACTTACAGTAATTTGACACTGATGCATTATCCAAACATGGGGATCTGTTCCAAAGGTACCTGTCAATTCAGGTGTCCGTCACTCTCAGCTGGTGGGCTGCGGACTAGTTATGAGCAGCGGGTATAATGGGTAAGTGCTGTATACTTTTTTGTCAAGTATAACCTAAAAGCATATATAAATCTTGGAAAACATAAGCATTTCTTTTTAATAACTGGTTAAAATCAATTTGAATAACAATAATTTTGTTATTCAAATTGATTTTAAAATTTATGGTTTTGGGGGCTGGGGTTGCGGCTTAGTGGTATAGAGTTTGCCTGCATGTGTGAGGCACTGGGTTTGATCTCCAGCAACACATAAAAATAAATAAATAAAGGTACTGTGTCAATCTAAAATAACAAAATATTTTTTTAAAAAAAAACTATGGTTTACACTACAGTTAAGTTAGTGAAGACAAAATGGATCAAAGACTTAGGAATACAACCAGAGACCCTGCATCTAATAGAAGAAAAAGTAGGCCCTAATCTCCATCATATGGAATTAAGCCCCAACTTCCTTAATAAGACTCCTGTGGCACAAGAATTAAATCAAGAATCAATAAATGGGATGGCCTCAAACTAAGAAGTTTCTTCTCAGCAAAAGAAATAATCTGTGAGGTGAATAGAGAGCCTACATCTTGGGAACAAATCTTTACCCCTCACACATCAGATGGAGCACTAATCTCTAGAGTATATAAAGAACTCAAAAAGCTAAACACCAAAAAAAATAAAATAACCCAATCAATAAATGAGCCAAGGACCTGAAGAGACACTTCTCAGAATATGATGTACAATCAATCAACAAATACATAAAAGAATGTTCATCATCACTAGCAATTAGAGAAATGCAAATCAAAACCACTCTCAGATTTCATCTCACTCCAGTCAGAATGGCAGCTATTATGCGTACAAACAATAAGTGTTGGCAAGGATGTGGGGAAAAAGTACACTCATTGCTAATGGGACTGCAAATTGGTGTAGCCAATATGGAAAGCAGTATGGAGATTTCTTGGAAAATTGGGAATGGAACCACTATTTGACCCAGCTGTCCCTCTCCTCCATCTATACCCAAAGGACTTAAAAACAGCATACTACAGGGACACAGCCACATCAATGTTTATAGCAACCTAATTCACAATAGCTAAATGAACCAACCTAGACGCCCTTCAATAGATGAATGGATTAAAAAAAAGTGGCATATATACACAATGGAATATTACTCAGCAATAAAAGAGAATAAAATCATGGCATTTGCAGGTAAATGAATGAAGTTAAAGAAGATAATGCTAAGTGAAATTAGCCATTCCCAAAAAACCAAATGCCAAATGTTTTCTTTGATATAAGGAGGCTGATTCACAGTGGGATAGGGAGCAGGAGCATGGGAGGAATAGACAAACTCCAGATAGGGCAGAGGGGTTGGAGGGGAAGGGAGGGGACATGGGGGCAAGGGGTTATTAATGATGGTGGAATGTGAAGATCATTATTATCCAAAGTACAGATATGAAGACACGAATTGGTGTGAACATACTATGTATATAACCAGAAATATGAAAAATTCTGCTCTCTATGTGTAATAAGAATTATAATGCATTCCACTGTCATATATAAATAAAAATTAATTTTTAAAATTTTTTTTAAATTTAAAAACTTAGAATAACCATCTTAAATAAAAAAAAAAAGATCTAACTGGCAATTAGTTGCTGTATTTATATTTCTGTACAATGCATTGGATATGGCTTATACCATTATTTTTGTGTATGTTATGAATAAAATGAACATGGGTCATGGTCTCTAACACAATAATTTTGCACTTTGATAAAAAATATTTATGGTTTTACACTACAATTAGTGAAGACATTTATATTATATAATAATTCATTTATTTTTATCTTTTTATTAATAATGCTTATGATCATGATAATGGATACAAGATTTTCCAAATAATCATATATTTTACTTTAAGTTTGAAATTACTCCAAACTTTCAGAGGAATTGCAAGAATATTGAGAATTACCACATACCCTTTCCTCAGATTCATCAACTTTTAACATTTTATCAGCCTGCTTTATCATTCTGTGTCTGTGTGTGTGTGTGTGTGTGTGTGTGTGTGTATTTCTAACCCACTGGACCACAATTCTCCTTTTTACCCTTTACCTTTTGAATTTCACCTTGTAAACCAATGCAATGTACTGCTTCCATCATTGAGAAACTCTTGCTATTTTAAAAACAAAAAGGTCAGATGATTTTTTTTAAGATGATCTTAATGGTATATTCACTGATGTAGGAAAAACTCTAAGTGACATAAAAGCTAATCTTTGGAGATAAGAATACCCTATTATGTAATAGTGTACCATCTGATCATAAACTACCATTGCCTGCTGAGATACTATGATTACTGAAGAGAGGAGTTCTGTTGAAAATGTCTGAACTAAGTTTAAAAAGTTTTTTCTTTCTTTTAAAGGATGTGAACTGAACAACCATAGCTCTCTGATAGCTTTAGTGTTTTCAATTATTTTAATACCTTTATGCAACATGTTTTTAAATGGAAAATAAGATCTAAGGACAAAAACAAAAACTAGAATTTGGAAAGACAGATTTATACAGACTGAAATAGCATTTAACATAATTTAGCAACAATCACCAGCACCCAAGAAACTGGGTAGAATGGTGTAATGTTATTTTTATCAAAAGATGTAATGGATCTGGAATTAATTTCTTTCATCAAAAGATAATTTAATTATAATAATAAATTGTGAGAGTTGGCTACTATGGAGGATTGAAAATAAATTTTGGAAAATGTAGCCTCACTTGCTTTATTCTGTAGAAAAGATAAAAATTAGTATCCTGAGTTTTCTGAGATGGCTTTAAAGTATTTTCTCCTACTACTAAACTACTTTGCCAGACAATTTCCTATTTTATGTATGTTATTCTTGAAGAGTAGAAAGTTTAGTTACACATTATCCCTTATGAGCAACACTGCCATTAACTCAATTGACATTAGATAAATCCTAACAAGCAAGAAACAAGTTTTATCACATAAAAAACTAAACACACTGATAATATATGGTGTGTTCAAAACTACATTTAGTCATTTAATATGGGTAAGTACTCATTGTAATCTAACTTTCTTTAGTTTATTTATATTTACAATGAATAATGCACAGTTCTTATTTTATGCCCTGTGTTTTGCTTGTTCCGGTTACATTTACTAAAATATTATTCTTTACTGAATCTAATATTGAAATGGAACTTGCATTTTGTGTGTATTTGCTTTTTATATAATTTTCCCAACAATTTTTGTTGTATTTTACAAAAGTAAAATTGGAATTGGATTGGAAATAATTATTTCACTTCAGATAATTTGAGAAGTGCAGTGGCCTTTACACTCCCTAAATAGCCACTAGGTGGTGCCCAAAGATCTCCCAGGCTGTTTACATCATCCTTGGAATGGCATATGCCATTTGAGAAATAGTACCACACTTCAGATGCCACAAACTTTTCCAGTGTAGACTGGCAGAATTGTCAGATCACCTATCAGGTCCACAGAGAAGGCAATTTGTCTTGAAAGGAACTCTTGTATATACTGCAGTTGACTTACACAAATGAAGATTAAATATTTTCATATCAATGTTTTGCCAATTGTTAAGAAGCTTTCCAAAAAGTACACCCATATACCAAAGCTGTTATAACTATTGTCATCAAAACTATTTTAGATCCTCTTGTTTAACAGTAGTAACAAAAGTCAATTTCATCCAAGCCAAATTATAAAAAAAGTCTATAAATTTTTTCATTGCCCACATCACCCAGAATCAGGAGGGCCAGAATGGCAGGACAGATTCTAAAAAATAACTTGCTGAAATCTCTTCAGAGACCAAACCTCAAAAGGCCAGAAGTCTTGCATTTAGCTCTCATGAATATAAGATCCAGAGCCAAAAGAAAAACTCCCTCCCACAATATTGCCATGATCCTTCCTGCTGTTTCTTCAGAATCTACCCTCAGACATTCCTCTAAAGATATGCTGGATGCTATTAAAAACAAAAATGAAAGATGTTGAAGCTTTCCATTCATAGGTATAAGAACCCAATGCTGAGGAGCCCTGCCACAGCTACTCCCTACATGAATGTTCACCAGAGAAATTCATTCCTTCAGCCTTGTTCAGCCTTGTTCTTGTCACCAATACTTTTCAAAACTACCAACAGTTTTCAACAAATTCTTACCTTGTGGAAGGCTTTTGCATCAATGGGGGCAGACAAGAATGAAAACTGCCTCTGGTCAAGGTTGACATCATTTCATGTGAAAAATACTCAAGGTTTCCAGGCCCACTGCCACTTGTGATTGGGAGGAGTCTGATTTTCTACTAGCCTATGTCTTCTCTGGCCATTCCTCAAGCTTGTTAACATCCAAGTACTCAGAAACTTCCACCTCTCCCTATCTAACTCTCACCTTGTTTTGCTTGGTTCATCTGGCAACCACGTTTGTGAGTTAAATGTGGTAGAACTGTCCACTCTGTAAAGGAAGAATACAGAGGAATGGCAGCCACTGATATTCATCAATGCACAGGAAGGAGTTGCCCTAGTTGTTGCCATAACATCATGTTCCTACTGAAGGCTTTGATTCTCTTCAGTATTAAAATAATAAAGAGATTATGTAGCCTTGAAATAGAGAAGTCTGCTTATTGAATTGGTGGATAAATCTTTGAAGAACTCTTTTGGGGATTAATTTGCTAGTTGACCTTATCAGTTGGCCAGATGCAGTGGCTCACACCCATAATTTCAGGGACTCAGGAGGCTAGGGTGATGTCATCAGTTGTTTCTGGTCACTACTGACTGCTCTTAATTGCCTTGTAGGGCTAAAAGAACCAAACCATTAAAAACAACTAAGCAGCAGAATCACAGCCTTTGGGACAGGAGTTCCCTGTGTTTCTCCTTTGCTAGCAAAGCAATAAACTTTTTTTTCCTGTTTCTCAAAAATAAATAAATTAATTAATTAATTAAAAATAAATAAGCAAAGTCCTTTGCAAGGTTAAAGATAGGTTTGAAGGCACACTCACTTGTCTTCCTTTGACTTCAATGTAGAGGGCCAGGTAAGAGTTTTTATTCCTGTTCCATAACCTGTCAATCTTATTTTTCCAGTTTGTCAAGTTCCCAGTTTAAGCCAATTCAAGGAATAAGATTAATTAAGGTATGGGCTGGGGTTGTGGCTCAGTGGTAGAGCACTTGCCTAGCAAGTGTGAGGCACAAGGTATGATCCTTAGTACCACATAAAAATAAATAAATAAAATAAAGGTAGGAAAAAAAAAGATTAATTAAGGTAGCATATTTACAAAAGTGTGTGTAAAGGCTTAAGAAAACCAAGGGTAACCCGAGCTAGTACCCAGAAAGGAACTATTACCATCCCTCAGTAAGTTATAAAAATGACAACAAAAGTGATACAGAGGAAGTCATCTTGAGTGGAGTAGTGATAAAGAAGTACAATAATCTGAAGTTATCCCACCCCACCAAGCCCTCCTTTCACCATGCAACAAATTCCACAGAAACTAGAAAGCATAGCCCAATGATGTTATCTATACATGTCAGCCTCCCAAGGCAGAGAACAAGACTGGATCTGGGTTAGGGAATAGATGGATTATGTACATACACACACACACACGTGTATAAATGGCACCATTCAAGCCTTTTTGCCTGCAGCATCCTCTCTTGCATTCACCTGGTAGAAATACTGAGTCCCCAATGTAGGGTGGGAACAAAGTTCCACCAACTACCATTCCATTACAAGATAATATCAATTTTCTCAAATACCTGAAAGCTGAAATAACACTGGAGTTACCCATATCACTTATTTCCAAGAAAATGCAGGGAGACAAGAAAAAAAAAAAAAAAACTAAATGACATAAAACATTGTTATGACCATCTCAGCTTCTCTGAGGTTTGTTTGACAAGGTAGCTGCCTTAGCCCACCATCCATCCACCTGTTTGCCTCAACCTCTCCCAGCACCTCTTCCAGACTGGCAGCGGAATCCATTACTTTCACTCTTATAGCATCCGAGTCTTTGGAGGTCTTCTATTTATGGGTTGTTACAGATATTTGTTCAAGATAATTGGTCAAAGGAGTAAAAAAGTACCCAATAAACACTTTGTTTCCATAGTTTTGCTTGCCACCACCATGTAGCAACAGTCCAACTTCCCTCAGACAATCAAAATCAATAAACAGATGGTGTAACAACCTCCTTCTTCACCTGGTAGTTCAGTGGCATGAGAAGGCCAAGATGACCAAAGGGTAATATCCACTGCCAATGCAACGGAACCATGTTTCCCTTCCACATTAGGTCCCCAAAACATACACGCTTTTTGAAGAATACAAAAGAGAGGGATGGGAAGACCATTAGAGAGCAACTGCCACCTTAACTTACCCAGTGATCAAATGTCACATGACCAATAGTGAAGCAACCTGATATAACTTTCAGTGTGATGCAATAAGAAGTCGAACACCTCACCTGTGTAGTATTCTTACAAGAGACTTGTAACCTGAATTGAACTATAAGGAACAGACAAATCCAGAAAATAAGTTATAATACTAACCTGGACTCTTAATGTCATGGAAAACAAAAATTGTAGGAAATTTGTCTTAGTATACTGTTTTCTGCTATAACAAACAACTGGAAGCTGGGTATGTAAAGAGGAAAAAGGGTTTAGAAGATGAAAGTTTTAGAAGATGAAAGTTCAAGATAGGGCAGCCCCAATTGTGTGGCGTCTAATGAAGGACCGTTTAGCTGTGTCACAACATGGCAGAGTAAAAGGAAGGGAAACAGTTGCTACAGAAGAGGGTAATTTGAAGGGGTGGCTTCACTTTGTAACAACTCACTACAAAAACTACAAAAGGTCCTACAAAAACTATATTAGTCTCTTCCAAGGATGAAACCCCCAGTGACCTAATTATCTCCCAGTGGGCCCTATTGCATAAAAGTTCCACTACTTTCCAATACTGCCACACTTGGAACCAAGCTTCTAGCACATGAACCCTTGGGGTGCACACTGAAATCATATCTAAACTATAACAGAATTATACTAGATTGAGACAAGAGAGACCAATAACCACATGAAGTCATGATCATTGATCTGACACTGTATCTGGAAAAAAAAAAATATTTTTGGTAACCAGTGAAACTTAAATATGAATACTATAAAAAATGTGAATTAATTTTTCTAGATTATAATAATATTGAAATTAGGAAAGAAATGTTTTTACTCTTGGTAAATGCATATATAAGACCATTAACTGTCTCAGGAAAATCACAGGCACAATTGTTACAAAATGAACTACTTGCTTTTTTCCATGGAACACCACTCTTACTTGCAAGAATGAGTAACAAGCTGTGGGTTATTCAGACTTGTATATATGGAAGACATGTCTCAAAATGAACAAATCAAGTATGTCACTTCTAAGAAAACAAGAGACACTTGTTGCCAATGGTGAAATTCAAGCTTCCAAATGAATATTACATATTGCAACAAACCTTTAAGAAACTATCATTTGTCAAGTTTTGTGACTGGTATCCACAATCGCCTGAGGTTATTTTAAAAGTCTCTTTTTCAACTACATATCTCTTTGAAACCAAGTTTTCTTCATTTATTTCAGCCCAAACAATATATCATACAGTTGTTCGAATGAAGAGAATTGGCAAAAGGTAAAATAAATGTCACTCTTCTAATTTTTGTTTTTTTGGAAAATATTTCATCAAAAATAGTTAACATATATTCTATTAAGTGTACTTAAAAATGAGCTAATATGTCTGCAGTTTATTTTTAAATAGTTCCTCAAAAAAAAAAAAACTGGGTATATGTATGTACAACTATGCACCACTTGAGAGGGATATGGTCTAAGAAATCTGTCGTTGGATCACTTTGACCAACATCATATATGCTTAAACAAAACCAGCTATAATAATGTCAATAAGCAACAAAACCTTATTGGGATCACCGTCACACATCCAGTTAGTTCATCATTGAAGAAAACACTGTTATATAGTGCATGACTGTACATGTGTATTTTTGTAGTATCACAGATATTTGGTCTTTGTCCCTGGTTCCTGGCACAGAGCTTTTAAAACCCACTTTCTTGGGCTGGGGATGTGGCTCAAGTGGTAGTGTGCTCGTCTGGCATGCGTGCGGCCCGGGTTCAATCCGCAGCACCACATACAAAGATGATTTGTCCGCCGAAAACTAAAAAAAAATAATAATAATAAATATTAAAAATTCTCTCTCTTAAAAAAACACACTTTCTTGAGTGGTAAGAATGGTAGAAGCATCGTTCATTTGATGAGGCAACTGTTGGCAGGGATCCTAAATAACCTCAGAAGGGAGCTGGTTGATATGAAAACTTTTATTAGAAGCTTGGAAATTTCAACTTTATCTCCCAACCTCTGGGGATAGAAGGACTGGGGTTTGCGTTAATCACCAGTGGTCAGTGACTTAACCAGTCAGGCCCACACAGTGTAACCTTCATAGAAATGCCCTAAATGATGGGGTTCAGAGACCTAAGCTGGTGAATACATCAAGGTGTTGGAAATCGGCACTCCCAGAGAAGGATGTTCCACATCTCTTCTATTTGGCTGTTATCACATTAAATCCTTTATAATAAACCAGTAATCCTAAATTTAGCAGTTTTCCGAGTACTAAGTCATTTCATTGAAATAACAAACCCAAGGAGGGAATTATGAGAACCCCCTGAAATTTTTAGCCAGTTTGTCAGAAGTACCAGTGACAACCTCGGACCTGAAACTGAAATCTGAAATGGGGGCAGTCTGGTGGGACTGAGCTCTTTAACTTGTGGGATGTGACAGTAACTCCAAATAGACAGTGTCAGAATTTAATTATAGGACACCCAGATGGTTTGAGAGTGAGAGAAAGGGTGTTTGAAAAGAAATTATGCTTTTGTGCCAGAGCATTGGAAGTAAAAAAGCTCAGAATATGTGCACACACACATATGTATATATCTACAGTTTACTTTCAGTTCAGTAAAAAAGAATATTGCAACGTAACAGGTGAATAATGAGTGTTCTTTGTATTATTCATTCAACCTTCCTATAGATACCAATTTTTTCCAAATAAAACGAGGGGAAATTAAGTACAAGGTCAGTATAATGGAAAGCAAACATCCTTTAACTGGCCATTTTATGTAAGGCCACTTAGGACATCCCCTGGTCTAGGAGCTACTCCCACAAACTCTCAAGGTTCTTCAAACATAAATTTGCAGAGGTCTTAAAATTCCTTCAGAATAGGCAATCCTCCTGGAGAAGAACCCATAACTTTAACAGGAATTGTTGAGATCTAATTTTTGTTATAGGGGCCTGCCTCTGTAAACAATAAGGATCTGGAGAAGTTCTGAGGTTTAAACTTCTCAGTCCAAATATCCCCATCTCCTTTCCCACCATTGCCCTTACTGTAACTTGAGAGACCTGGTCTCTCAGGGACTAACACTAACTGGAGCTGCGACTCCGCAACCCTTGCAACCAAACCTGGGTTTGTCCCAGAACTGCCCTGTGAGCACAGATAAGAAATCAATTCAAAGATGCCATGGAGGCTCTCTAGCACTGAATTTCCTACTTCTATGTTCATAGGTTTTTGGTTGGTTGGTTACTTGTTTTCCTTTTCCTACATACCTTTCTCCAGAGCTGTTGTGAGGTATCCACAAAATCTTTTTTTTTTTTTTTAATATTTTTTAATATTTTTTTTTCAGTTTTCAGTGGTCACAACATCTTTATTTTATGTGGTGCTGAGGATCGAACCCAGCGCCCCGCGCATGCCAGGCAAGTGCATTACCGCTTGAGCCACATCTCTAGCCCCACAAAATCTTTATAATTAGAGTTAAAACTCCCAATAATGACGATGTACCATAACCATTTGGTCCATCGAGGTCTTCTACTCCAATTGCACTTCATTCCACACTAATACACAGTGACAGTTTTAGTTGTGGTACCACCATATACCATAATTTACTACTATCTCATTGCCCTGATCCCAAAAATGACCTTTCAACCTTGTCCTCTTCAAATACAATTTTAAGGAGCAGTTTCTGGTACCCACTACTGTAGCAGTCATGGTGCCAACAGGAAGATGACACAAACTCAAATCACAACCTGAGGACATGATGGTTAATTTTCGGTGTCAGTTTGACTGCATTTAGGGATATGCAGACAGCTGACAAGGCATTAATTCTGGGTATGTATGAGATGGGTGTTTCTGGAAGATTGGCATTTTAATCAGTGCGTTGAGTAAAGAAGATACCCCTCACACAATGTGGCAGGCACCATCCAACTGGCTTAACAAAAAATGCAAAAGTGAATATATGCTTGTGAGTTAGCATGAAAGTGCACACTTGCTTTCTCTTCTGGAACCGCAATACCCATCTTCTGCCCTTGGACATCACAACACCAGATTCTCAGGTCTTCAGCCTTAGACTGAAAAGTTCTACCATGCATGGCCCTGGTTTTCCAGCTTTAGGGCTTGGACTGTCATATGCTACCAGCTTCCCTGGTTCACAAACTGCAGACAGCATATAATGGGTCTCAACCTTTGTAACAAATCCCCCCTCATCCAATCTCCTATTTCTCTGGAGAATCCTAATAACAGAAGATTTCAGAAAGACCATGTAAACAAAAGAGTACAAGAACACCTCAGGGATATTAAGGTAAGCAGAACTGAGCTCAAAGGGACAGTAAAGGAGTCGCTACTGGAAATCAAGAAAAAACTTAAGAGATCACCTTTAGTTGAGGAACACAGTTCAAGTTAACCCTGAAAGAAAGAAGCCATTGAATGTCTAAGTTCATGTCTCTCCCTCCAATTTCCTACTGGGGCTCTACACTGACTAAACCAATCATGAGCTGGGGAGAAGAACATATCCAACCTAGACAGCCTACCAGGGACAGAAGAGGAGAGAGTCTGAAGGAGCTCCAGAAGACATCCCACATTCAGTATACAGAGTCTCTGGGTCCAAATCCTACCAACTTTTCATTATATCTATTAAAAAGTTGGGAGAAGGGGAGAGTAAGAGATTTTCTCTTCCTTTTCCCAGCAGTGTCTTCCTAATTGGCTAGTTTTTCCCATATAATCACAAAGCCCATGTTATCAAAAGAGGTAAGGATAGTTAATTTCTTTTTGAAAATCCTAACCCTTAATATTCAAGCATAATTCAGCCCATGTCTATTTTATGAGTTCTAGTCAAGGACAGAGACTATACAAACCAACAAAAAATTTCTTAGTCTTGATAAACGGGTTCATAAGTGTTCACCAGAACCTGGCATACTACCTGAGGATGCAAGTGTGGACAGCTGCCTTTACTGCTACTGCAGGGAGATGTTCTGAAAAGGTCATATAAGAAACCAAACAAGATTAACAGGGTCAGATGCTAATCCTAGCTTTCGATGCCAGACAACAAAAATCAGGGTAAGGATTACACAATAAAGTCCATTGTTAAACCAATGAACTAAAAATTTTGCCACCATCCTAGTCTATTACACGGTAACAGTATGGGCTCAGGTTTTGGAACTAGCCCAAAGTGAAGTTCAAATCCTGCCTCGGTCACTTATTGTGTTACTTTGACCAAATTAACTATTCTCTAGAAATCCCTATTTCCTCACCTATAAAATGTGTCTAAGTAAGAGTACCTTCCCCACAGGATGAAAAGTAAATGGGAAAATAAATGTCTAATACTTGTTACTGCCCACATTTCTCCACTCTGGCACTCAACAAGTGGGGACCATTAATCCACATATATTATACACCAGGCTCTCCCCATAGGGCAATTGGCAGTAAGAGAATTTTTACATAAACTTAGTAGAGCTTCGGCCTTTTTTTTTTTTTTTTAGTTATAGATATTTTATTTTTATATGGTGCTGAGGATTGAACCCAGTGCCTCATGCATACTAGGCAAACGCTCCACCTCTGAGCACAACCCCAGCCCAGCTTCTCTGCCTTTAAAAAAAAAAAAAAAAAAAAAAAAAAAAATTCTAAACCTGAGAAAGTCTAACCCAAGTCCTTTTCAATACTTACAGGAATGAATCCTAATTACTGTTTTACCCACCTCCAAAGATTGCTAGTTAGAAAGGTTGCAGAACCATGTTTTCAGCGCTCTTTAAAGTTTATTTTAAACGCATCAGCCCTTCAGCAGTTTCTAAAGGAAGTGTCTTGCTGACATTACTTTGAATACCTCTTTATACACCAATAACAGTTCTACTTAAAAATTCAAGAAACCAATTTGTTACAGGGCTTAAACATGTCAAAAATGTTCTCTATTGTTTCTAAGAACTTTCTTTACCAATTAATGGCTCCACAGAAAACAAGAAGCATTTCCCCATATTCAGAAGAAGAAAAAATGAGTCATAGATTAAAAACAGATCCATTTTTCAAAGTTTGGATATCAAAAGACCTTAAGGAAGAATTCTGAAGAAAACCATAGGGCTTCTGAAATTACTTTTCAATGAATAATATCAAGGCCTGTTTTTCAAACTTGAAAACCAGGAGTTATTTTTTGATTCTTGGTTATTAAAAGTATTCATGATGTAGGTGACATTTAGGGGAAAAAAAAAAAAAATCACCAGAAAAACTAAAGTGGAAAATGACTGAAATTTTAGTTGACACCAAAGGTCAATATAAATATGTACTTAAGGAAAGCAACTCTGAACTCTTTGATGCTGCACACTGTATTGTCACACCCCAACCTTGATTCTAGAATCCTCTGCAGCCACCGTCCCATTTTGATCCTTCTCAACTAAACTACTCAAACAAGTTGTTCACTCCTCATTGAACAAACCTCTGCCCTGGCCCCTTTGTCAGTATCAGTAATGGGCTTCACTTCATCAAACCTTCAGAAATGACAAGGTTGCAAAAGTCAAAGGAAAAAAAAAATGAACTATCAGACTGAATTGAGACTAATGAAATAAGCAAACAAGATATCTGACCCTGGGTTGGAAGCTTGTACTAAGACAATTGACAAAATTTGAACAGGATTCCTGAGTGAAGGGATATTCAGAAGTTCTCTTATCTTCTTGCAACAACTTGATACTTCACATCCACATTACTTTCCAAGATGTAGGTTAATCACACACAATTTAGCTGTGTTCTGGGCTTGGATGGTAGGGAAAGCACTTTGTATACCTTTGTAACCATGAATGTTATAGTATCCAACTGGTTGAAATTCACCTTAACTGCCTTTTTTCCCAGAAAAGTTAGTTAGTGGTATAAATCATCGTCTAACAATACATTACCCAGCAGAAGGATAACCATTTAAACTATCAGGAGCCTAAGAGTGAAACAAGGAAAGAAGAGTATTTCACTATTTCACTTAATGTCAAGGAGGTGCTAGTAATCCAAGACTAAAATGGCTATAAAAGTAGTCTCAAAATCTGAACTCTGTAAGAAACTCATCAAGCATTTGGGGGGGGGGGGNTTCATGATGACTCTTATTTCTATTTCAACTGTAAATTGGTTTCAGTAAAATGTGGAGTCAAATCTAGTCAAGATTTTTTTATTCAGAAGGACATGGATAGACTGTTACAGTTAACTACCTCCATAGAATTCTTTCAATGTTTCATGCTTTTTATACTATATAAACTTTAAGTACTTTTCTTGACTAGATTTGACTCCACATTTTACTGAAACCAATTTACAGTTGAAATAGAAATAAGAGTCATCATGAATCCTTTCAATCTTTGTATAAGTTCATAAACAAATTAAATAAAATCCCTATGTATAAGAAAAAAAACTGATTAACAAGAGGAAATAGATACTTCATAAACAAAAATGACAAGTCTAAAATACTCCAAAATCCACTATATAGTTAAGTATAACAAGGAATCCTCTCACTGCAAAGCACTTAGAATCAAGCAAAAAAAAGGAGACTGTACATCTTGGTATTTGCATTTTTCCATGTGCATCAGGTAGAGAAAAAAAAAAAATGGGCCCACCCCATCCCCCCTCAAAGGTCTTCAAAAGATTTTATACTCAAAATTTGATTCCAAGCATTCATAACAGAAAGGTATTCTATTTGTTAGTAAAACACATTCAAAAAATAATCCATTCATCTTCAGCCTTGTGAAACTGGGAAAACACAAAGACCACATTTCTTACTTTTATTTCAACATTTAAAATATTCACAGGTGGAGAATCATATTCACTGATATCTCCATGGAAGATGTACAAACAAAGTGTACAGGCATTCCACAATTAACAGAATTACATATTTGTGACTATGTGCATGTTTATACTAGAGTATATCTGGAAAAACACTTTCTTAAAAAACTTGAGTGCTTCACTATTATTAATTTCCATAAAAAGTGAACCACGAAGAATTTCAGGAGAATACCTAAATATTGGTCAGCCATTTTATAATTTTCAAACTTTTATAATATTCTAACATAATTCTGTCTAGAACACTTAAATAATTAATATTCAATTCTTTCTCTTTTCTCCTCAGTAGCTAAGACAGGATGTAATTTCATTTTTCCCACGAAGTCTTTGTTTCTAAATACATTATGTAGAATAGATTCATCATCACAGCATCTTGACTAATTAATGAGGTAGGAATATTCTTTAAGAGAAGTTTTTAAGCAAAGAAAAAGAAAATAACCAAAATGCAAAGGGTTTTTCTTTTTCAGTCATTGTTCTTTAAAATCCAAAAGAACTGGAAATTGGTCTAATGTTCATATTTAAAAGAGAAAAAACTGTAGAAGGCCCTGCTACTGAGTATATTAAAGGACAAAACCTGAATATGGACATTAATTAAATTCATTTTTGGCATCACAAAGTAAGATAATATGCCTCAAAATGCCGAGCTTTCTTCTTGGGAGAAATCTTACTGAGGAGATAAAGTTTAAACAGAAAATAAATGTACTCTATTCTTCCGTTTCATTACAAGTTAGTCTGTTTTATTTTAACTCAATTTTCATCCTTACCTACAGAGAAAAATATTAATAATTTCAGTATACTACACATCCAGTAACATAAATGAATTTAGCAGTCAACTTACCATATAGCCAACACTCCTTATAAGATTTTACTAATTTTATGCCAAACAACCAGTAAATGCCTAGGTGATAGACTACTGTGCCATCTCAGTATAAGTAGATTGCACCCTCTGAATTCATGTAAATCTAGGAAATTTATCCATGATTCCTTCTTCATCTACACCAAAACCAAAGTTCTGTATAATTAACAACCCTTTCTCTGTGTCAAAAATAATACTTTTAAAAGTATCCAATATAGGACATTCATGTTCCCAAATAAGGGGGCATACCAATCAAGAATGATTTGTCTAAATACATACAGTATGTGAACACGTGAGTACCTATTATTTGATAGACTAAACTATCAGGGAAAAAAAAAGATCTATTTTAGCAATTTGCACCTAAAAAAAAATATATATATATATATATTAAAAAAAAGAAAAAAGACTAACTATGTGACCTGGCAGATGGTTTTAAAATTAAGTCCTTAAAATTATACTACAAAATGTTTTAAAACATAAGAATCATACTTGCTGAAAGAATAGTGCAATTTTCTTGATATGGTAGCCCTAAATGGCAGTAACCATTTGAGATCTGCTACCATAAACAACTTGTGAAAGTTATTTTTACCTTTAAGCCTTTTGTTTTTTACTATTCTACCTAGAATTGTGTTATCCTATTAATATGATTAAAATCTCAAAAATATCACATCATTTAGTTTGAAGAAAATTCTTTCCTCTTTACATGCCACCTTCCTTAATTTCAGTATGTTTCCTTTACATTATTTTATTAAGGCACACCATACCCTATTTATTGCTGCAAAGCCCCTGAAACATGCGCCTTAATTGTCTGCTTCACTACAGTTAAAATGAAAACTACTTAAAAGCATTTACTAAAATTAGTAACATTGTGTCTAGAATGCCATTGTCCAGTAGGCTAACTGCAAAATAACAAACTCTACTGAACCAAAGGCCAAAAATCCTAAACATGTGATCTTTCCCCTAAAAACTGACCACATTATCTAACTGCACCGGTAAAGCTCAGTGACCTCTCTGGCTACACATAATTCATACTCAAATATTATAAAATAAAATGTTAGGCCAGTAAGCTTTCACAGTTTTTATTAAATCCTAGTCTAGTTTAACAATATCTGATTTTACAGACATCATCCCATGGTGAACATGTTTACTATGTGAAAGCTAATCAGACATCTAATCATTATTTTCTGTACACTAAGCAGTAAGATAACTACACAGAACACTATGAGGTAATGACATACACCTGCTTGAAGTTTTCATACAAGCCACATTACCAAACTGTATCTGCTCTAATAACTACTACAGATTTAGTGATTGTAGTTCCCTTATTTTAAGTAACTTATTGAATCAACATTTTGACAGTTTCACTGACTTTTCAAATTAGCATAATATATTCAACGAAAAAAGAGTGAAATAAAAATGATTGTTATTAAGTGAAAATGAATTTAAAAAAAATAAAGTGACTGGGACAAATTTTGACATTTGGCTTGAAGAGATCATGGATTTCACAAATCTAATGTTAAAAAACTTAATGCAATACAAATCTTTTTCATGTAAAAACTGAGTTAAAACTAATAGGTCTATAAAACTGTTAATTTTGGCCTTTAAGAATATCTAGTCTTTTGATCAAAAAAGGCCACAACAGTTAAGATTGTAATTACTTGATTTTATTTTACACTAAGTGGTGGGCACAAAGCAATCCTCCTTAATAAAGTTGACAATTAGCTTCACTCAGAACATTTTTAATAATGCACATTAAAAAAAAGTATTCATCTTACAAATTGTTCTGCAATCCAAATATACAATAGCTTGGAAAACAACGTTTAGAAAACAAAAGCCAATGTAAAAAGACAGATTAAAACAACCAGAACAGTACAGGATATATATGGCTCAGATTTTACAGTTTTCTTACTGCATCATCAATGTCAGAAATCTGTTCCTTCAGCTGGCTCCATTGCTCAGGATTTAAAGAAATACCTAAAACAAAGTTTAAAAATTCAAAGTTGAAAATTTATTCAAGCTTGCTTATTTTCATACTTCCAAATAAAATATTATTTTACAATTGCCATTATTTATTATAATTTTGTTTGGTTGGTTTTTGTTTTTGTAGTGCTGGGAATCAACCCAGAGTCTTGAGTGTCCAACCACCTGCTCTTACCACTGAGCTATATCATTGGCCCCAAAACTACCATTCTGAATGGCACAATGCTATAATACTGAAAATTCAATCTTACTTTTTTTTTTGTACCAGGGATTAAACCCAGGAGCACAACACTGAGCCACGTCCCCAGCCCTTTTTGTCTTTTATTTAGAGAAAGGGTCTCACTGAATAGCTTAGTGCCTCACTAAGTTGCCAAGACTAGTTTTGAATTTGTGATCACCCTGCCTAAGGCTCCCAAGCACTAGCATTACAGGCATGGACCCCTGGAAAATCTTACATTTTTATCTACAAACTCATCAGTTTCCTAAGTAGATCAAGCTTGTATCCAGTTTCTCTTCCCACAATACATCCTGCATGATTCTATTACAACCAATGAGAACAAATGATGATTTGAAGATGCATCTCATAAATCATACTAGTAAGCTAAGTGGTCGAGGCTCAGATATGGCATATTAAACATCCATTGATACAAACTGAGTTTTAATTTAACACTTGTCCCAAATTCCACAGAAATTCAAGGTGAATGGAGTTCTTCCAGAAACATTCATTTCACTTTGAAAAAATCCTGGGATGTGAGTCACACAGGACCTCTTGGAATGTATAGATAGGGTGAGAGTGCATTCTGGTTTCATGCTGTCAGGATTCAAATCCCAGCCTATTACTGTGTGACCCTAAAAAAAGTAGTTTCCTCTCACCAGTAAAACGTTATTTACACAAAGGGTTGTTGTAAATTATTAAACTTGGTAATATGAAAAAAGAACTTGACATATTACCCACCTAAGTAAATACTTGAATTAATTTATTGCACAAAAAACTGCTGAGGCCATGAAACTGAAAGAATACACTGGGGCACTAAGGAAGGACTTGAAGCTAATCAAATTGTTTCCATAAATGTTTCAGGAACACACAACCTGGCATTAACCACTCTGAAACACCACAAATATCCAATCCAGAAACAACAACTTCAACAAGAAAACATAAAATGATATGAAAAATGGTGCATGCCTATATCTGGACCCAGGAGGATAAGGCAGGAGGATTACAAGTTCAAGATCAGCCTAAGCAACTCTGCAAGACCCTGTCTCCAAAAAGAAAAAGGCCATTAGATGTAGCTCGATGAGTAAAGTGCCCCTGAGTTCAATTCCCAGCACAGACCCCAAAAAAGGAAAGCATACAGAGGTTGCCTTTTAATAAGCCTGAAAACTGCATGAAACAAACATGTGGTACCTTGAAAACTGACAAAAAACAGAGTAGTACTAAATAAGAAAGCATTTTTTATCATCTAACGAGCAACCTCAAATAACTAAATGCCCAAAAATACAAATTTAGGTTGGTTTAACAAATGTTCTCTAGCTATTTGATAACTGAATAAAGTATGCTTCTACATATAAACAGGATTGGGGCAGGATGAAGCACAAACAGAAGGACAGCAACCCACTTGAAATATACTATAAAGAATGATCTTAAGGAGCTGAATCAAAATATAAACCAGAATTTTTCCATTCCCAATTTTACAACTTCCCAGATAGTGCCTAATCTGCTTCAGAATTACTGTAAAATTAAAAAGAAAATTATGGGCTGGGGATGTGGCTCAAGCGGTAACGCGCTCACCTGGCATGCGTGGGGCACTGGGTTCAATCCTCAGCACCACATAAAAATAAAGATGTGTCCACTGAAAAAACTAAAAATTAAATATTAAAAAAAATTCTCTCTTTAAAAAAAAATTATATTCTAATAAATTAGCCACCTATTAAAGTGGTATTAGCGTTGTTACTTTTCTTGATTTTATTCCCAACATACTTATTTTAAAAAGATATGTATCCTGCTAAAAAAGGACTAGAAAAGGTTCATTGTTGGCCTCTGTGCCCTGCCAACATTATCTCAACTTAGAAATGTTTTAAGCTAGTCCCAACATTAGAACCAAATTAAAGAAATCAAAACTTACCTTTTCTTCCTGGTTTCATTTCACCTTCTGGATCCATCCAATATTCTCTAATATCAATTAGAACTTTCCCTTTAAAATCCCGAACACTGACGTACCTCATTTTTCCAATCTGCAAATAAATGAATGAACAAACAAAAATGTACCTCATTTTCCCAATCTGCAAATAAATAAGTAAATAAATTCCCCAAAACATAGAAGTGTTTCTTTTGACAGTGATGTCAGTGGTGTCCATATATTCACCATTTGCTGTAAACTAACTCTATCTTTAATCATGAAAATGATTAACAGTCTCAATATCAAAAGTATAATACAAAGAAATCCCTGTTAAAATTATTTTTTTAAAGACAGAATAAAACAAAAGCACATCTCACATTTCCAAACATTTTTAAAATTATAAACATATAAACAGTAAAAATTTCAGCTGCTATGAAAGGCAGTAAAGGAGACTCCTCAAAAATTAAAACAGAGTTGGGTGCAGTGGCACATGCCTATAACCTCAGTGGTTCGGGAGGCTGAGGCTAGAGGATTACAAATTTAAAGCCAGCCTCAGCAACAGTGAGGCAGGGAGGCCCTAAGCAACTCAGTGAGATCCTATCTCTAAATAATATACAAAACAGGGCTGGAGATGTGGCTCAGTGGGTGAGTATTCCTGAGTTCAATCCCTGGTATCCCCCCTACACCTCCCAAAAGAAATTAAAACTAGAACTACAATATGATCCAGCAAACCCACTTTTGGATATATAGTATCTTAAATACAGAGCATCTTCCAAAGAATAGGTAGTTTGGTGATTTTTGTCACTATTTGAACATAAGTGTATACAGACAAACTAAGATGGTTACAATGTCAGTAGGCAATATAATCTTATGGGACCACCTATTATGTGATTCCTCACTGAATGAAATGCTTTAAGGAGCAGAACTTCATATCCAAAAGAAATGACAGCAGGTCTCCAAGTTATAAATTTGTATATTCATGTTTATAGCTGCACTGTTATTCACAATAGCCCCAAAAAAGATTACTACTCAGTCATAAAAAAGAAATCCTGTCACAACCAACAATACACATTAATCTTGAGTTTGTGACAAGTGAAACAAGCCAATCATAAAGCAACAGTAATACCATTGACTCAATGTACCTGAGATATTTGAAAAGTCTAAAGCAGTCATAAATCACGGGAAAAAAGTAAAATGTGGTTATTAGGGCAGGGAGAAATAGGAAAGGGAATTACCATTTAATGTTTTGCAAGAGAAAAAGGTTCTGCAGATCTGTTTCACAACAAGTGAATAAACATTTTTTTTACCACAATAAAATCTTTAGTAAGGGCTCAGGCTGTAGCTCAGTGGCAAAGCACTTGCCTAGCATGTGTGAGGCCCTGTGATCCTTAGCACAACGTAAAAATAAACCAAAAAAAAAAAAAAAGGCATACTGTCCGTCTAAATCTAAAAATGTAAATAATCCCTATTTATCATTAGTAAGCAAAATCTTCCAGTACAAACTGCATGCAACAAGAATTCATATATTCAGCTAGCTATATTGTTTTAACAATAATTCTGAATAGAGGAATACAGAGTTCCAGTCACTAGACAAGAAAGCTTTTCCTTTTGACATTCATTTCAAATAACAACTCTAAGGCATTTTAGTTGCAGTCAAATTGAGAAAACTATACACACACACACACAAAAAAAAAAAAAAAAAAAAAAACACAATTTTTCAAAACCCTTACACTATTGCTTAACACAAACTACAATTCCAGGGGAAGCAAAACAGGCTTTACTCAACAAAACATCTGTAACCACTTTTCAAGGCTCAGTAAGTATAGTAAGAAAGCATGTGGTACTGGAGAAAGACATACATACAGGTCAAGGGATTAGAATGCATTTCCTTACACAGAGAAATTAATTCTTTGTGAGATGTTAAGTCTACATGGATCACTAACTTAAAACATGAAAACTTAACTATAAAACTTCTAGGAAAAAAATTCTGTTAAAAATTTTTGTGGCCATGGAGTATGCAAAATAAGTCTTGGATAGGAAAAAAAAAACCATTAATCAAATGAGGGAAAAATTGATAAGATGGACTTAAATTTAACACCTTTCTTTAAATATTAATTCATAAAAGGCAAACCATATACCTGAAAAATATATTTGAAGTCTCACCCATAGACCCTTCAAGTTTCCAAGTAAGACTGAGAAAGAACAGTACAGATTCACTAAGACAATACTACTGTGGAGCAGAAGACTATAGAAAACGATGAGCCTACTAAATCTGTGAAGACCTCATCTCCAAGATGGATAAATAACACAGAGGCCACCTATCTGGGCAGGTCATCTCCTTCAGTCCTGGTATCCATTCATCCATATGATTCTCTTAGGTTCATGTTCTTTCCTCTATTAAACTTATTTTTAAACTAGATTGCTGTTTAAAGACAAGAATTTCCCCTTAAGTTTAAAAACAAAAAGAAAATATTCACTGCACTTACTTTAACAAAGGATTTCCAAAATACTGTTACAATTTGGTAAGTAAAAAGACCTAGCTGTTAAAAAGAAAAAGGAAAGAGCGGAACAGATTGTTCATAAAAGATATAAAAGCAGCCAATAAACGTGATCAAAGATTTGAAATGAATTAAGACATTTGGGAAATGAGAGTGAAACCACAATGAGCTGCTACTACTACCATACACTCGTTAACTAAAATGGATAAAACTGAAGACTAACACTACCCAGTGAGGACGTGGAGCAACTCAAATCTCACATGTGCTTATGGGTGTTTAAATGGTACAGCTGCTTGAAAAACAATTTGTTATTTTCTTATCAAGTTACACACATATCTTGCCCATGATCTAGCAAATATATCTGGTTTGTATATCCAAATGATCCTGCAGAAAGACTTGTCTGTTTGAGAATAGTCAGATTTATTCCTAGTAGGCCAAGACTTCACACCAGAATGTCCAAGGAAAATGGATAAACAAACTGGAGAATAAACATGAAGAATACTGCTTAGCATTAAGGAACCAACTACTGAAAGACATAAGAATCAATCTCAACACATTATACAAAAAGAAGCCAGACACACACCCAAAGACAGACCATATGACTCCATTTATCTGAAGTTCTAGAACAGGGAAAATATATCTACATTGATAGGAGTAAGACCATGAGGCAGAGATATAACTATAACAGGAAGACCAAGACAGAAGCCTTGAGGGTGATGAAAATGTGCTGAAAACAAGACTGCATAAATTTATCACAGCTCATCAATTTATGCTTTTTATATAACTTATATGCACATAAATTGTACCTCAATAATATTTTTTTAAAAGATGAACTCGTTTAACACCAACCTCTCCCCATGAGGAAAAATGAATAAAATTCACAAATTCTTACAAAACACTAAAAAAGAAAAAAAAATGATGAGGAGAAATTAGAATAGGAATATACTAATTAAAGGTAGAAAAACTGTCCTTGCAATCACATTTCACAGTAAGAAATAACAGAATCAGAATACAGAATACACATATTTTTACATCTGCTTGTCATCTGGAGACTGACAGGAAAAAAATTAGCATTTTTATCAAAAGAAGTGTGATTCTTAAAAAAATTCTTTTGAAAACCTGATAAACGCTATGGGTTAAGAGGTTATGAATAATCCTTTCACGTAATCTCATGACTCTTAAGGCCACCATTCATGCTTTTTCTCCCAAGTCAAAAAAACATTTGACTCAATGATTACTTTAAAAATAATTTCAGGGCTGGCAATGTAATTCAGTAGTACAGCACTTGTTTAGCATGCACGAGGCCCTACATTCAATCCCTGGTACCTCAAAAATAAATAAAAGGTGATTTTAAGGTATCCAGTTTTACCCTTAAATCACAAATCAATTAAGACAGCATTACTGACCATTTGTGCCTAATTCTAAAGAAAATATAAATGAAAGTTCCCTGCCTCAAACATCCTGACCTTTCAAAAGACAGTACTGAGGGATTACAAGATAGCTCTTTCATCAGCCTTTTTTATCAGATGTCATCTCAGGCCAGTTATTTCCCTATAGAATCCAGTCCTCAAAATTCAGAACTGAAGAAATCAGAAGGCAAGCATCTAGGAATATTTCCTTATTAGTCAGAATCCTGACCAAATCATTCCAGAGTTTAAAATGATAGTGTAACCATTTGGGGATGTCCAACTCTCTTCAAATATTAGCATTGCTTACATTTGATAAACATCACCTTTCCAGAATTTAAGACTTCCATAGTTCTAGTCTCAAGAGATAGATATTTAGCTTTAAAAAAAAAAAAAAAATCCTGTCTTAAAACTAACTAAACCAATACCCCAGCTATTTTAATTTGGATTTCAGATCTGTTTCAGCAAAGCATGTCTCAAAGATTCTAATATACTCTCAAAGATTCTAATTTGAGGACCTTGCAAAATCCAAAAAAGCTCTACTCTGTCTTTAAAGCACTTTGGAAATACAAAAACATACAGCTCTATTTTTTTAAAAAAAAAAAAAACGTATAAAATACAGTGGGGTTACTGTTTTTCCTTCCAAAATCCTCATCCTTCATCCATCTTCCTAATAATCAAACAATTTTTACTAGCAAAAATAAAGGCCTCATTTAATATTATAAAATCAATATATTCAAATGTGTTCTTAAAATTATTAAAATTCAGTGTAAGCATTAAAAAGTTTTCTATGGCCAAAAATCCATCTCAATAAAAAAGGTATCATGGCAATGAAATTAAATATTACATATCTCTTAGACTGTCTACACTAGATCTGTAGAAAACCTTTGAAAGTAAGTAAGGCCTTTGGGTTCTCCTACAGGCGAATTTTCAAAAGGTGCAGTATTTAATGGACTTAGGATGCCTAGGAACCTTTACAAATGAGGATTTGAGAATTGAAGTTCTTTACCGTGTCAGGAAACTGGGGTAGGAGGATTACAAGGTTGAGGCCAATTTGGGCAACTTAACAAGACCCTATCTTAAAAAAAAAAAAAAATTTTTTTTTTTTTTTTAAACCAGGAATTGAACTCAGGAGCACTCAACCACTGAGCTATATCCCCAGCCCTTTTTTGTATTTTTTTAAATTTAGAAACAGTTGCTTAATGCCTCCCTAAGCTGCTGAGGCTGACTCTGAACTCAATATCCCCCTGCCTCAGCCTCCCATGCTACTGAGATTACAGGCCTGTGCCACCATGCCCAGCTCAAAAAAAAATTTTTAAGGGCTGGGAAATTAACAGAGCTCCCCTGGGTTCAATCCCCAGTACCACACAAAAGAACTGAACTGTTTTTTAGGGGGAGAAAAACCACCCCCTAAAAATAGATCTGTTTTTCACAAAAGTACTCTAACAAAATAGAATCTCTAAAATGTGGGTCCTGGCTTCTTTATAAAATTAGAGATGGTGTGGGCAAGACTAAAAACCCCTCAAATGTCAAAGATGCTTCATTATTATACAAGCAAAAGTAGGCATAATGTGAGTGAGAGAAAAGCCCAAGAAACTTGCCTAGCAAATATTTTAAAATATTAAAATATTCCAAAGCAGTCCTTCCTTTTCCACAGAAGTGAATTATTCAGCCTTCTCAGGAATTCAATCTCCAACCTATACTTTTAGCCAGACTTTCAGGCTCAAATCACAAAGGTTTTGTAATTCCTGCAAAATCTAAGATCTTTCCCACCTTAAGTTATTCATGTAATTCCCCTCACTTGGAAAATGCTTCCTGCTTCCAATTTGCAAGGTTAGCTCCTCCTCCATTTCTTAAGGATTACATATCACTTCCTTAGAATAAAATACCCAGAACACCTACTCTCTCATAATAGAATCTGCTCCTTTAGTTCTCTGCCCTTATCAAAATTTTAACTACACATGTGTTTATCTGTATAATTTCTGTTCCCATAAATTCTAGGAAGGTACAGACCACATCTACTTTGTTCACCACTGCAATCCAGAACCTGGCAAGGCCTGAATAAAACAGAAAACACAGTAACCATTCAATTTATTTTCTATTCAAAGCAATGAGGGCTCTCACATAATTCTTCCTCACATTTACTCACATTCTCTTATCAAAATAACCTACTCTGCCCTTTGTTCCTCTATGGTACACATTCACCAAAGGATTCAAATCTATAACTAAACAATTCATCTGCATTTTGTCTCTTTTCTTTCTCCACATTATTACAAAGTATTTCAAAGCAAAAATGAAAAAAAAAATTTAACTTCTATATTTCACTATGTTTATCCTAGCACTACATCTTTCAAAGCCATCAGCAGGTCAAAAGTACAGACCACTTAATTTTCTAATCAAATAAATATGTAGAGTCATATTCTGTCCAACTTTTGACTTCAATTAATACCTATGCCTCCTTGAAACACTTACCCTTTTTTTGTTCTTAATTTTCTTTCACCATCTCCTCTTGACCTACATTCTCTTTCTTCTTCCATCTTCTACTTGAATATCAACAAAGACATAATCTTATCAACTTCTCTTTTCTCTGATTTAAGCTTTCTTTTCTTTCAGCGGATGGCTTTAGTCAACCATTTTGATGGCCCACCCAAGACTTCCAGGAGGTTCTACTTATTTTGTTATATTTACAATCAGGTCCAACTCCTTGATGATGGTTCTCTAGTCCCCTGTTCCTCATCAGTATCTTTGTCATCATCACTATTTCTCCCTTAGGAGAAAAACCACCTTACCCTTACTACATACAGATTAAAGTCTACAACTATCTCAGCAATCTTACCAGTAACCATTTATCACTAATGCCTCTTCCCTCATAAATTATATACTAAGGCCAATTTCAAGTCTCCTTAAAAACATAAGAAACCCAAGAAAAGAAGCTATGCTAGTCCTCTGCAGGTGATTTCATCAAATCCTTAATAACCTTCCCTGACTTTACCTATTCAAGCCACTCTCCTTTACTGTTAGACATGTCATATTGCTGTTTCTCCTAAAATAATATCTTAATCCATACTTCACAGTCCAGTACTTAACCTACCTCTTCCAAGTTTCTTCCTTAAATGTGAAGTTCTCAGTCTCTTTTGGGGGATTTCTATACCATTTGAATTTGCATTGTTTTAAATACAGCAAAACTACAGACTATTCTAGACTTTAACAACAACCCAGCATCATATAAATTTCTTCCATTTCTCACTTGTTCTCTCATCTTAATAGTCTTATTCAAGAGGATTATCACACACAAAAAGACTTTCTGCAACATAGATCAAGATAGTTTTAACATTCTTCTAATCAAGTGAGACAATAATCCTCTGACTCTAAGGAAATGACCAACTTTACCTGAAACATATTATCATCTCTGCTGCTGCTGCTCTGTTTGGAAGATGACAGAGCTCTCGAAGTTTCACCAGTCTTTTGCTTCTTTACAGGTTTTTCTGGAGCAACTTGCTTTTTCCTCTTTAACTTGAAAGAAAAAGAACATGATAAAATTTGCTGTATTCTTATTTAAAAAAAAAAAAACCTCAAGTTAAAAAAATTATGTTACTTTTAGAGATTCAGAAGACCACATTCGTTGTGTAAGAAAAAACCAAAGTTTCACTCAACAATAGAACTATGAATTTAACCTACATGTTTATCTAATAATGTTTTCAAACCCTCTTTTCACAATCACAGAAGATACTTCAGGCATTGGGTTTTAGCCAGAGGACAAGTATTTTGTAGAGTGGGATCATACGAAAAGAATTCATTGGAAGATGACAGGGGGAAAAAAAATGGAAACCCACTGCTTTTGCATAAAACTTCTGAAAACCAAAGATCTACCAAAGCTCAACAATTACTTTTTTTTTTTTTTTAAACAAAGGAGGTATACTTATTAAGAATACTGCCAATTTACTCTATTTCTGGGAAACATTTACTTATGCCCTGCCTATTCCAAAGGAGATTTAAACTGGTTTAAGGAACATACAGTTAGGCAAAGCAAAGCATTATTTGGCTCGGTGCAATGGCACATGCCTGTAATACTAGCAGCTCAGGAGGCTGAAGGAGGAGGATCACAAGTTCAAAGCCAGCCTGAGCAATTAAGCAAAGCCCTAAGCAACTTAGTGAGACCCCCATCTCAAAAAAAGAATCAATAAAAAGGGTTGGGGAGTGTTAAGTGCCTCTGGGTTCAATTCCTGGAAAAAAATATATTATTTTGTACCAGGCACTGAACATGAACGAATCAAGAACTTCCTCTTTACAACTTAAAAAAAAAAAAGCCCCTGAAGATAGTAACGTGTTAAGACTAGAATTCAAAATCTGCTTAAATTATTATAAAAGCTTTTTACATAGCCTTATTCTCAAAATAAGTTAACAAGCTGGATGTAGTGGTGCACGCCTGTAGTTCCAGCTTCTTGGGAAGCTGAGACAAAAGGATCACTTAAGCCCAAGAGTTTGGAACCAACCTGGGCAACAGGGTAAGACCCCATTCCCACCCTCCCCC
>NW_025999961.1:6123338-6152731 GCF_001458135.2 Marmota marmota marmota
CCCTCCCCCCCAAAAAAAGCTAATCACTAATAAACCACTAGTTTCCCAGCTCAAACAGTAGAGGACAGTCATGTTCCTTCTTAGTGGTGAAGTGTAAACTAATATTTTAAGTTGCTAAATTAATGTACTAAATTAGTTGAAGCTAGGTAATACTATTCATATATAGGTGTTTATAAAATAAAAAAAAAAAACATGATGTATTTAATATAAATGTCCACAAGGTTAATACTACTATTTGGATTTGAGACAAATGGCAAAAATAAAATAAATTATTCTTTAAATCAAGATCTAATTATTCTCTGTTGAATAATGTATGCCTGGTACAGCAAAGTTCAATACAAATTTGTTATATGAACATACTCAAATGCTATACTGATATAAATTTTTTTAATTAAGAAATTCACTCAATTCACAATTATCTCTTTGAATCCTTACACTAAAATTGAGGTGATGTTATATTCTGTACTTACACTTCAAGGATCCAACTTCTCTAAGATTCTCCCATAAGCTCTCCCTTTTCTCTTAGCTAGTACTGCTTGGGGAACGGGGCATGAGGGGCCCGCTGCTAAATAAAGCATAAAATCTTGGAAACCACAGATCTACAAAAGCTAATTACTTATTTTCACAAAGGAAATATGGTAATTAGGAAGAAAGCCATCAACTAATTCCATTTCTAGGATATGAATGTTTATTCATATATGTAAACTTCTATAAGAATAGGTCTGTGTGGAAGGAAGTCTTGACCGCAGCAAGTGAGATGCTCCGTTATGCTCCATTGAGACGCTCAGTTAAGTGGAATGCAGAGTTTACAGAGCAGTTGTCATCTAATGCAGAAAAAGCCCATTCTGTGAAAATGGGTTGGTTCACCACATCAGCTTTGCTGGAAGATAATTAAACTAAAAGGAAGGAATCAGAGCAAATAATATTCAAACTTAAAATGTAGCAAGCCCAAAATTCAGGAATACTTGTGGGCAAATAAACACAGATGACTGAGAATGCTGGCATTTAAAAATTCAGCTAATTCGGCTCAACTACTACAAATAATATCTACAGATTAGTCACATTTCTGAATAACAGCAAGTAGTATCTTTGGCCTAATTAGAATTCTATTCCCCTAGAGTCAGTCTACGGAAATTATTCTTCGATGCTAAGGTTTCTAAAGGTTCTCAATAAAGATTTTGTTAAGTAGAATGTAGGTCTAAATCTGTACCTTCGAGTCAGCAGGTATGGATGTACAAAAAAGCATACTAAGTACTTTTAGTCAAGTGATCCAAAGGTCATTCTGCATTTTCAGAAACTCACAGATTTTCATGTTAGTACTGGGTTATGCCTTTTACTATCTCTTGGAAATAGATGTGGGCAATACTGCTAAATCAAGCATCACAAAAATGACCTGATGCAGTAATAGTCACCTTTTTCTCAACTTCACTGTCAGAATCACTTCCCGATGAGCTTGAAGACACAAGTTCCTTTGATTTAGGCATTCTGGAAAAAAAAATGCATTATGTAAATAAGTTACAAATAGCTCTACCACCTTCAAAAAAGAACAAGTTTCTTGGTTCATTCTATCATCTTATGGCACTAAAGTTGCTATATTGAACACAAAGGTTCATTAACAAGGGTTAACCTACATTCATGACAAGCAAAGTGAAATGTTCTGAACCTAGTTATGAGAAAGAACTAAATTCACCTTTTATCTTGTTCAAAGGCAATGGGTCTTTTCAATGCTTCATTATAGAAGGATCATAAGTTTATGGAAGGGTAGAGTCGAGAAAGCAGCTTACAATTACTGTTAAAACCAGAAGAAATGTAGATAATTCTATTTAGTACTACTGTACACTTCTCACTAGATATCAGACTAGAGATCACTGAAAATGGACCTCAACATTAACACAACACAGGAATCAGCTGTACTATGCAAAGGTGATATCTAATTAATTTTGCCATTAGAATCATATCTTTTACCTATTCTCTATGTTAATTTTAAATTTTTGGCAACACTATCAGAATAACAGGTACTAATTCAGAGTTCACAAAGTTATCCATAATTCGACTTTACCCTCATTTTTCTACTTGGAAATAAATTTGAACAATATGTTTCTGTGAAAGGCAAAACCCCCTACACAGACAATCTAATGCTTTGCTTATAAATGGATGTTTACTTAGTGCCTAAGCATAAAGCAGAGAGCAGAGGCTTTTGCCTAAATCTCAAATCTCCTGGAATTCCAAGGCATGTGGGTACCTCTTTTAAGGAACTTTTACTACCAGGTGTTAAAATGCTAATCATCAAATTGCCTTTAGCTCCCTCCAGGTCTGAAGAGTCTAGGTCCTTATTAAATTTTTGTATGCCCTAAAGGGCCTAATAAACACAACACACTCTGTAAATATTGAATATAGGGGGAAAAGACTTGAAAATTCATAATATAGCTCTGTATATTAAACTTGCATTGGCACTGGCATTGACTGTTTCGCAATAGGAGGTCAAGGTTGAAAAAAAAAGTGGGCCATCTCAATCCTGACCATGAAATTCAAAAAAGCTCAAATCGTGCCTGACCCGACCATGCAGATTTTAATAAGTAATTTCTTAAAAATGAGAAAAGCAAATTCAGAGGGAAACAGCATCTTTCACAACCAAGTTCCATATGTTTTTCCTGTTGCTGCTCCATTTTACAACCTAATCTCCAAAATCAATTTAGCTCAGTTTTCTAATGCTCGCTAATACAGCTGCCCCCACCAAAAAAAAAAAAAAAAAAAAAAAAACCTTTCTAAGATGCAATTGAATATAATCTATTTTTCACTTGCAATCAATCAACCATAACTATCGTCTATTAGCCAAAGCTGCCTGGGACCTAACACCATTTCAAAGAACTACCTCTTATTTAACTCAAATTAAGTCCATTCAAGAAGAAAGCAAGGGAGGGTGGCTAAAGCCAGCCTCTAAACTTTTGACAAACTATATCGTTACTTAAGCTTAATGAGGTTTTACTGTTCCAAAGGATGGGGCGAGCGCATAATTCTGGCAAATGGTAAGTGAAGAAACTATTGTAGAATTATGTACAAGACGCAAACCAAAAAATCTTCAGCCTTTGCTGACCGCGTGGAGGAGGATTAGAGAAAACGTGGTTAAGACAAACTAGGACTGACGGGCACAGGATTGCGTACAAAGGTGCCAAGAACAGAGAAGGGGGTCGCGCGCTGCCAGGAAGCTACTAGAACCAAGGGGCTGGAAACTGCTGGGGCGAGGGGAGGCAGGTCGGTCGGAGGGGGCGTGGGAGGCGGCGAAGTGCGGAGGAGACGATGTGGGAAGGGGAGGGACTTGCACCAAGCGCCATTTTCTCCTCTCGCTGCGTTCCGCCGCCCCGCAAGCCAGCCATCTTCCCCCACAGCCCCCTCCCCACCGCGTCCGCTCTCACCCTTCCCCACAGCGCCCCGCTCCCTTAGCGGCCAGGGTGAATGAAGGCCAAGGGAGGCCGTGGTGGGGGCAGGCCTCGCACGCGCCCCGGCCGTCGCCCCATTGTCCCGGGGTCGCCCGGTCCCCTAGCCGCGGCTCCTCGCCCCCGCCCAACCGCGTCCCGCCGCCCGGGAGCGCCCTGTCCGCAGCCTGGCCTCGGTTCCCCAAGACGGGCGCTGGCACAGAAGGCCCAAGTGCGCGAGGCGCCCTGTCGGGCACAGAGGAGGGGATTCGGGAACACCAAGGAAGGAACAGGCAGGTCAAGCATAACCGACATTTCCTGCGGCCATCGCCCAGAAGGCCACGGGGGTACCGGCGACTGGGTGGAGGCGGGGCCCGCATACTCACGCTCCGTTTCTGCAGTCGACAGCCTTCTGCTCGCTGGCTCGCGACTGACAGAGAACCGGAAGTGACGGCAGACTAGAGAGGCAGGCCCCGCCCCGTTGGAACTTGCACACGTGATGGGGCGTGGCCTCCCCGCCGAAACCGACACCTAGACCCTTTCCAGGGCCTTAAAGGGGCCTCCCCTCGTTCTGGGGGGTTGCCGCTGAAGTGAAGTGCCTTAAAGATTGAACCTAACCTGAGAAGGAATGAGGGTGCGAATTAAACATGAAATGACAAGCATTGAACTTTGCACTGGTTCAATAAATGTTTATTCTATTGAAACGAAGAGACCGAGACCGTACTAAAAAAGAAAGCATGCTGGCCCATTTTCCCAGAAATTTGCCTCTTCATATCCCATTCACCCTCAGTATCTAACTATGGCTGCTAAAATCCAAAGGAAGGAAGCCACAGCCCCAGCATTTAATTCCGCAAAGTGTAAGAAATCTTAGCAGAACTTATTAGACACACAGCCCTTAGGCCTAAATTGAAGTCATGAAGGTGTAAGGTACTTCACAGTAGGAAAAAAAAAAATCCATTCTATAAGCAGAATAAGCTATTATTTGAACATTTTTGGTGAAGGTTTAGTAGTAAACCAAGGATCAATATATTAATTCAACAAAGATTTTGCCAGCACCCACCATGTGCCACACACTGTATGAGGTGCTGTATATATATTACTCATCCTAATGAGCTTTTTCCAAAATAGGGATGATTATTCTCTCCATCTTATAGATGAGGAAACCAAGGGTCAACATGGTTAAATTAACTAGTTAATTAAGGATTCAAACTTTGCACTAACTCTTATTGCTACTTACTAAAGGAGAATGGAAAACCTCTATCCCATTTCCTATTACTTTCAAAAAAAATGAAACACTGATTGTATAATTCCTTGTGTATGAAGTTCCAAATATAGGCCAAAATAATCTATGTACTGACCTCTGGGTCAAGTTGCCCTGGAGAATGTCATTAAGGACAAGTATAAAGAAAACTGCTGTGATGCTGAAATATCTGGGTACTGCTTACACATGTGTTTATAGTTGTAAACTTTATAGTACATAAGATATACTTCAATAAGATAGTTAAAAAATAAAGTGAAAAATTAAAATTATAAAAAGATGAACTGCACCCAATAACCACAGTTTCAGCTTGGTAGCTTGGGAGCCTGGAATTTGCACACCCAAAGGCAGTTAGGGAAACTTCTGCATGGACACTATGGTCAGATGACCAAAGTTTCCTAGGGATCAATAGTGCCTCAGGGCTTTGTGTTGAGGCCCATTCCTCAGGATATCTGGTCAGAGAAGGCTCACATACTGGGTTAACTAGAGGATTATCAGGCTGCCTGGGCCCTGGAAGCCACGAATATGGTTCTCCCTGGAAAGCTGGGTGCTGGCTGAAGAAGGGACAGGGTTCAGAGCCAGTCATAACTTCCCTTCCCTCTCCTCCAAGTTAGAGCTATAACTCCCTTTAATCCAGTACAGGGAACTGCTCAAAGTCCATTCCCAGCTCATTCACTCATTCAGTATGAGTGAATATAATCTCAGTTGAAGTCTCTGTATATGTTTGGAGTATGCATTAGGAGTAAAAAAATAAAATAAAATCTGTTTTTCTAAATTCAACCCCAGTGGGTTCCAAGGAACTCTACTTTGAGATCCACTTGCATTCATTGCATGCATAGGAGAGAGTGCCAACCTTCCTTTTTGGCACAGCCTTGGAATTGTGCAGACTCAAAGCTGTCACCAAAAATAAATTTCTGGGCCTCAAAGAGCAGCAGAAGAGGAGGCATGCTCAGGAGGCAAAGGAAGCCTAAGTCCCCAGTAGAGCAGCACATATTAAGGACTGTGCCCAATCGTGACTACCAAGCCCTAGGTTAGTCACATTCCCTGCAGTAGGAGATCTAAGAGGTGTATTCGGATGGCTGCCACACCAAACATAGTGATGCAGAATCCCAAAATATGAAGAAGGTCAGCAGAGAATTTGTAAGGGATTTGGCAAAGTAAAAGATTCTATAGAGGGGGCTGGGGATGTGGCTCAAGCGATAGCGTGCTCGCCTGGCATGCGCGGGGCGCTGGGTTCGATCCTCAGCACCACATAAAAAATAAAATAAAGATGTTGTGTCCACCGAAAACTAAAAAATAAATATTGAAAAAAAAATTCTCTCTCTCTCTCTCTCTCTCTCTCTCTCTCTCAAAAAAAAAAAAAAAAAAGATTCTATAGAAGGCTGGGTTGTAGCTCAGTGTTAAAAGTGCTTGCCTAGCACATGTGAGGCACATTGGGCTCAATCCTCAGCACCACATAAAATAAATAAATAAATAATAAAGGTATTAAAAAAAAAATCCTACAGAAGCCAAGAACTGCAGACCAGAAGTCAGAGGAGAGTCAGTGGGTTTTTTTTAAAAAGGGAGTGTTTGAGTCTACAGATGGAGGAATTACCCCAGTTCCTGGGTCCCCACCTACCCCCACCTTTCACCCCAGAAAAGGGCTATATATTCTCTGGAAAAAATGGAGAGGCACAAATGAAATGTGTGGAGGGGATGTGAAGTAGAGGACACAGGAGATTGAGTTGAAGTCTGATCATTAAATGTGAAAGCACACCTCCCCAAACTCTTCTAACACTGCTTGACTTTTTTTTTTTTAATATATTTTTCAGTTGTTGATAGACCTTTATTTTATTTATCTTTATGTGGTATCAAACCTAGTGCCTCACACATGCTAGGCAAGTGCTCTACCACTGTGCTACAGCCCCAGCCCACTGCTAGATTTTTTACAAGATCATATGCAGACAAAAATACAAACTGAGTATATTTAAGTATATTTTGCAAAACTTAATCTAAGGAAATAAAAGAAAGCACAAACATAAACACTAGTACTGCTCACAGTCTGAGGACCCCACAAACCTCCATGACTATCTTAAAAATAAATAAATAAAAATCATGTTTTATATTCACGGTAAACTTAGTGCACTTAATATGGCATCTCCGGCATCTCCATCCTTTCTCCTCCTGTGCTGGTGATCCAACCCAGGGCCTTCTCCCTTTAACAAGCATTTTTATTCAGGTTCTCTGTCTCTGAGGGAACTGGGCAGTATGCCTGCTTTAAGTTTGGGTTTCAGTTCTCCGAGTCGGAGGTGAGGAGTTGTTAAGGAAGTATGCATTTTCAGAAGCAGGGAGGCCTGATGCTTTGCATGCAAATTTAGTTACCTCAGTTTTCTTGGGTGTGATACTTTGTGAAACTACTAGCAAACCCTTGATCCTAAATGATGTCTATTAGACAAAAATACAGGAAATTCAAAAAAATAAAAATAAAAATAATTTCTTAGACTTAGGTAAAAAGAAGAAGAAATTTAAAAAAAAAATAGAGCTGTGGTAACTGGAAAAATACTGGAAGTGAGGCCTAATTCACGTGCATTTGTACAGGTTGGGATTGGGTGAGTAATAGCTCCTTTTATAGGAAAGTTCCTAGAAGGCATCTCTGGATGTGAAAGGATCTCCAACACATACCTCTTACTCCAGAGCTTGGTCTGGAAGAAATGGATGATGCAAAAAGTAAGCTAAATAAATGTGCTGCATTTGGAAAATCAGGAGGTATCTCAGAAAGGGCAGTTTGGGGGATCAGAAATGAGAATGAATAAAGGAAAAAGCTCACTAACTGTGAAGTACCAGAGTTTGAGGAGACAACCAGAGAGAAATTCCTGGAGGCTGGGGAGCTGCTAAGTAGTTCCCAGGATGCATTGTGCTAACACCCCTTTACACACTCTTTCCAGAACTTCAGAAAAAGGCTCATTCAAGTAGTGAGTCATTATTCTGAAGTATTACCCCACATGCCTCATGTGCCTAGAGCTTCCTGCCTTTCCGACCCATACACACATTCCCCATTTTGTTAGCACAGGGTACCATAAGGAAAAGAACATGAAAGCAGAGAATAGCAGCCAGATGCTTGGCTTCTGACTTTTCAGCTATTATGGTTCTAGACATAAATTAAAGATTTAAGATAATATATGATTAATCAGACCAGTTCTTTCTGCCTCCAACGACTCCCATCAGATATTCTTGAGATTGTGGAAGGGAATAGTCAGAAGAGAAGAAAGGTGAGACCCCTAGTCTTGAGAAATAACTCTGCTCCCTATTCTGAGGACAACCCTGGGGAAGAAAGGAGCCATCAAATCCTCAGAGGGTTTTGGGATGTAAGGAAGTGAGAGATCCACTCTGACCCTGCCCCAATCCCCCCCCTCCTCCACACTTAGTTCTTATATGAGCTCTTTGGCTGGATCCAGGAACCCATTTTAATAACAAGAGAAAAGTATGAAGGTCTTATTAAATTTACATATACATGGGGATCCTCCCAAGAGAGTGAAGTAGGAGAAAATGACAAGCATGATGCTTTTATACTTTTTAGACAACAAAGAACGATAAATTTGTGAAGAAATGACAGGACAAATGGGCTAGTACGGTAAACTCTAGGGATGTTACTAAGAAATACATGGGGTCAGAGGACATAGAAACAAATGGAAGAGGAGGAGGAGCTTCAAAGGGTTTGTTCATTCAGGCTCATTGAAGCCTAGTCTCTGATGATCAAGGCTAGTTTCAGACCTTGGTGTAATGAAAGACAACCCTCCCAAAAGATTTTTTTTAATATAATTTTTTTAGTTGTACATGGACACAATACCTTTGTTTTATTTTTATATGGCACTAAGGATCCAACCCAGGGCCTTACATATGTTAGGAGAGCACTCTACTACTGAGCCACAACCCCAGACACCCCAAAAAATCTTGATGGCTTGCTGCCTGTAGGGAAAGACAGGCCAGATGGATCTTTTGGAAGAGACAGTTCCTCAAGCAATTTCAGCTTAAATAGTCAAACATCATTCTGGTATGTTTTGAGAGGGTTCTGTCCTTAATTCTCTCAGGAATCTGAAAGCAAAGCAAAACCAAGACCTTGCTTTCCAGGTGTTCAAGTTCTAGGAGTCCTCTGTACCCTGCAGGGTGTCCGTAGAGATATTTGTGCAGTACATCAAGGATGGCAGGACTAAGGCAGTCTTCACTGAGAACAATCCAGGGTGCCCAGAACTGTAGAATGTCTTCCTTTCTGGCTGAGAATGGCACAAACATCACTGACAGCAAGAGGATCTTGGGAGTCCTTGCAGTCTGGACAAAATCTCACCAACCATGACCTGCAAAAAGTGGGCAGAATAAGGGCACCACAAAAAAATATCAGGAAGAAGAAGTGATAGCTGGGGGCGGGGCGGTGGCTCGGGAGGCTGAGGCAAGAGGATCATGAGTTCAAAGCCAGCCCCAGCAAAAGCAAGGCACTAAGCAACTCAGTGAGACTCTTTCTCTAAATAAAATACAAAATAGGGCTGGGGATGTGGCTTAGTGGTCAGGTGCTCCTGAGTTTAATCCCCAGTACCTCCCACCCCTGACCAGAAAAAAAAAAACAAAACAAAACAGAAGTGAGAGAGTTAAGAATCAGGCAAAATGAACCATTAAGCATGGACAGATGGAGAAAACAAAAAGTGGCATTCCACCACTTTTTGTGATGTTCTGACACCAGAGAAGCCCACCCCACCCCTGCCCAAGATTTAGATGGGGAGAAAGAGGAAAGGGGAGAAATCATGAATTTGACCTGAAATTGGCTAAGATGAATTTTCTGTCAGTAGATGGAATGGTGATCTTTAAGCACAAAAAAACAAAGAAAGTCACATTTCTTGAGAGCACAAGAATCACACCAGTAACAAAAGGAGAAAACAACAAATAAAGGGAGAAGAACAGTGACACGGGAGTACAGAGGAAGGTCGGAAGCCTCTGGCTTAAAGAAGCCCAGGCTAAAAGCAGGAAAGCAGATCACAACACAAAATAACCAGGAGAACATAAATTGCTCCAGAAAATATTGGGAAAACTTAGCAAGAATGCTGGAAGTCCCACAGCACACGGGATGGTAGTGCTAGCCATTCCATTTGCATACAAAAAGATGTAGCAGCTTTGAATGTCTTGGGGACACCCAGAATAGGGTCATGTGGATCATATAGGCTAAAGGGAAAATAAGTGAAAGGGAACCCTGGGCATCTGAAAAGCTGCAAAGGGACAGGGTACAATATAAGGGTTGCAGTGGACTAAATATTTGTGCCCCCACCCCTCAAATTCTAACTTCCAACCAGATGTATTAGGAGGTGAGGTCTTTGGGAGGGAGGTGATGAGGTCAGAAGGGCAGAAACTTTATAAGTGGAATTAGAACTTTCATAAGAAGAGAGAGAGCCCTCTTTCTCTCCACCGCCCATACTCAGTATTAGGGATTAAACTTAGGGGTGCTCTACCACTGAGCTATATCCCAAGCCCTGTTTATTTTTTTGAGACAGGATCTTGCTAAGTTGTCCAGGCTGTCCTTGAACTTGTCTCAGCCTTAAGAGTAACTGGGATTACAAGCATGCACTATAGCATCCAGCTCCTCTCTCTGCTCCCTGTCAAGAGAAGCAAAAAGAAGATGGCCATCTACAAATCAGAAGGTAGACCATAACCAGATCTGCAGACACCTTGATCTTACACTTTAAGCCTCCAGAACTGTGCAAAATAAATACTTTTTAAGCCACCCAGTCTATGGCATTTCTGTTATTATCACGTAAGATGACTAACAGGGGTGGTAAACCATTGACACCAAGAAGAGACACAGGAAGCATCTATCTTTGCAGGTCTGAATTATATCCCTCAGAGGCACTGAAGTGAGAATAAGGGGGCAGGGGAAGCCTTGCTTCACTGGCTTTGAAGAAGATGAAAAACGAGTAATTTTCTTTCTCTCTGCCTTACCTCACTAAAGCTACACCTAGAAAGTTATGCCTAAAGACCGAAGGAAGGAGCCATCAAGTGCTATAGGTGCACCTGGTGTTATGAAGGCCTGATTCAATACCACATATCACCAAATCAGAAAGCCAACAGCAATCCAAAACCAAGAGAGCAGACTTGCTCTGTGAGCTGCAGTAGGCAATGCTGGTCACCTGGAGACCCAAATGGATAGTTTGATACAGGTGCAAGGGGGAGAAGAAAGGACTCCATTTGCTCCCCAGTGGGAAGAACTGTGACCCACTCACTAAAACTTTCTTCCACCCAACAAGCTACTAGAGGCCCTTGTATTATATCTACTCTCAATGATTAATTTTTATAGTACAATATAAAATGTTAATTTGTAAATCAAAAAGTTTAATATTCCTTCTCACTCAAGTGATTATAAATAAACATGAACTATATGTAAGGTCATATGCAATGAGTAACAGGAATATATTTAAGGAAGGTATTTAAATACAAACTGCTGAGCAGTTTTCCTCCAGGGTGACTTTTCGGAACTTGGTAATAGAGTTATTCTTAGATCTAACTTCCATTTGAAATGCTGTGTCACCTTTTACAGAAGAATTCACTTTATAACGGCAAGTATATGTGCACAGGATTTTCACAAAGTGAATAGCATAACTCCTCTTACTGCCTTACTTCATATACTATAAAATAGTATAATTAGTTTCTAGTAAACATTCCTTAAGCTACTTCTGAAAGAGTAAATTCTTCAAGAATCATCTTCTTGTAGGTTGTTATGGCTTAAATAATAGATGTTCCCCAAAAGCTCATGTGTGAAACAATGCAAGAACATTCAGAGGTGCAATGATTGGGTTATGAGAGCCTTAACCCAATCAGTGAATTAATCCCCTGATAGGGATTAACTCAATGGTAACTGATGGCAGGTAGGGTGTGGCTGGATGAGGTGGGTCACTAACTGTGTGCCTTTGGGGTATCTATTTTGTATCTGGCGAGTAGGGTCTCTCTCTGCTTCCTGGTGTGATGTCTTGGGCTGCTTCCCTCCACCATGCTTTTCTGCCATGATGGTCAGCCTCACCTCAAGAGCCAAGGAACGGAGCCGGCTGTCTATGGACTAAGACCTCTGAAACCATGAGCCCTCCAATAAACTTTTCCTCTTAAAATCATTCTTGTCAGGTCTTTTTAGTCACAGCAGCAAAGAAGCTGACTAAAACAGAGGCTATATAACCATCAATGATGTTGTAGGGACAGACGAGGCAAGGCACCAAAGACAGCAGGAAACAGTTTTATTTAGCTGCAGCCAGGATCAGAGGGCACAGCTTTTGCTATAATCAATCAATCCCCTGAACCCTGAGTTCAGGTAGTTTCAGAATTTTATACCCAGCATGGAAGGGGAGGGGCTCACAAGTTCACAGTCTGCAGAAGTTCACATAAAAGCAACTTTTTCTTTCACTGTTCTGGGCAAGTTAACCCTTCAAGGACAACACCTGAGAAGGGGAGAGCTTCTTCTCCCCTTTCTTTCCTTCCCCTGCCAGCTGTTACCATGGAGTCCAATTGGTAACTTCTCTTATCTTAGAAATGTAGACATCTCTGTGAAGCCCCAGCTCAAGGCCAGAGGCCTTATTTGCACATTCTACAAACTACTATACTGGATATGTTTGTGAAAAACTAATAAGGGGGTGTCCAGCACCTGGAGTGCCAATTTCTTCCAGGCTAGTAGCCAAGTAAAATAGGGCAACACGAAAACAGGAAGTTTATGTACATTGAACTTTTTTGTAGAAACTCTTCCTGACAGTCCTAAAATCAGCCATGGTGAAGATTTCTGGAGAAGCCCAGTTAAGATTTTTTGTGGAGAAGGGGTTCTACTACAATGACTCAAATGTTGGTTGGAGTTAACTTTTACATCTCTTATTGACAATGCACTCAGGAATAGAGGCATCGTCTTTTCTGTGTCTCTTGTGACAAGGAATCTTTATCTCTTGAAGTCAATTTCTATTTGTAAAGAGCAAAGGAAAAAAAAAAGTCTATGATCCATGCTCAGTAATGAGTAAATGACATTCATAAAATAATACCCTTATATGTACCATTAACTGTCTCCAGTAATGAGAGAGAGAGAGAGAGAGAGAGAGAGAGAAAATTGAGTGCAAATGCAATATCACTTGTCAAACAAATATGTAACCTCTCAAGGAGAGTGCTATGGAGAATAGTCCATTTGGGGGTCATATTACTTAGGTAAATTTTTTTGTTGCAGTGTTCAATATTTAACATGCAGATTATGTTATGATAGTAAGTGAAACCAATGTGGAAACACAACCCTCTTTAGCTGGGACCCAATTAGGTGGGTGTTTGACTATTACACCCCTAGCAAAAGCATAGAATGAGTTGCATCAGCAAATGGGTTTGGTACAGTGACTGATCCTTGCTCTCTGCTACAGCAAGAACTCCATCTGCCATTCCTGCATAACTACTTGGCCATGGACCATGGGTTAAGTGATATCTAAATTAACAAATCCAAACAGAATCTAGTTTGGCAACACCTCCAGAATACAAGAATAATTATGTAGGATACTCATCTCCAAACCACAGAAGAAAGCAAAAGCCCAGGGTCAAGATTACAAAGACATTGTATCACATTCTGAGCTGTCTTTTCACACCATTATATTTCCAGTAAACACATTTATTGTTTGAAAGGTCACTTTTGAAAGGCAAGTGACTCACCCAAGACGGAGATTCAACCAAGAGATTTTATTGGGGGGCTGCCGGAAGGGAAAGAAATGGAGAGGCAGAGAGAGGAGAGGGGGAAGGCAGAGAGAAAGAGAAAGAGGAGAGAAAGAAGAGGAAGAGGGCAGAGAGAAGAAGAGGAGGGCAGAGAGACAGCCTGTGCTTACAAGCTTCGGCTTAAGAAGGATTGCATTGGGGATGTGGCGCGTGGCGGGTGCTAATTGGCAGGGTGACTCAGGAACAGTGAGGGACACTGCATCCTTCGGGGATTGGTGGAGAAAACCTTTGAATTTGGTGCTCTTCTTCTGCTTGGCGCCCTTCGGAGAGGAGGGGGAGGGGTAAGGGATTCCATGATGTTCTCTGAGAAGGGGGAATCTCCCACTCACCCAACAACTTTCAGCTTTAGAAATGCAACTATGAATAATAACCAAGTCATGTGTACAGATTCCAATATCTGGTTTTGAGTCTGCTTTTTAGTAACACTTTAAATAAACATTCTTATCTCTCATAAACTCTGTTAGGTCCCCAGGTCTAGACTTTAAGAATTAAATAACTGTATTCTTTAGTGGTAGTGCCAAGGATAGAGTTGACTCTATATCATTGAACATTACAAAATTAAATTTGTAGTATATCCAAGTTAGACTGTGACATACCATCAAACTAGGAAAGCATTGCCTTGTACACATAGAGTGACATGGCAAGGTGAAGTAATCAAGAACATCATTATTGTTTTAGTTATTTTAAAGAAAAATATAAATGGTTTTCTTTGCCCTATTTAAAGAACAATTTGGAAATTTTGTTTCATTTTTTTATTTATTCGCTAAAAGATCTCCAACTATTATAATTGCTAAGCAAATTCCTCAATAATTCTCCTTTCTTACATCTACTAGTTTTATTTTCCACTCTTCTTTGTTTTGAACCCTTGCTTTAAAAAATTGCCTTTAAAGAAACTTCTAGCCTGGCACAGTGGCACATACCAGGCAACCTAGCTACTAGGAGGCTGAGGCAAGAGGATCACAAGTTTGAGGACAGCCTGTGTAACTTAGTGAGAGCCTGTTTCAAAATGAAAAGCACCCCTGAGTTCAATCCCCAGTATCCCAACAACAACAAAAAGAGGTTTGCGTACTTCTAGACTTCCCGCATTAGATTCTGCTAAAATGTATTCTTAGGTTACTAATTTATTTGCTCTGAAGATAATAAATCTTTTATTAAAAATAAGATTTTTCTTCTATGCATTGGAGCAGTCCTTCTCCAGGATGATTTTTCTAATGAAACTCACTCATTTAAAAAAATATGTATGCATTCACATTCTTCGGGTCATTTATACAATCTTGATAAATTATTCAATATTCTGACCAGATTCTTCCCTCTAAAGCTGAATTAGAAATTGTTATGGTTTTAGTCTGGAATATTCCCCAGAGTCTCATGGGTACAGAGGTGAAGCTCTTAGGCAATGATTGGCTCATGAGTGTTCTGACATCATCAGTGAATTAATCCATTTGATAGCTGAATGAATTACTGGGAGTTGGGACCTAGTTTGAAGAAGAAGGTCACTGGGAGTATGTTCTGAAAAGGTTTATCTTTTTACCAGTCTCTCTCCCTGACCCCAACCCCTCTGCTTTCTGGCTGCCATGAGCTGTTTCTCTGCTACAATCTTCTGCCATAATATTTTGCCTCACTTCAGGCTCAGAACAATGGAGTTGGCCAACCGTGGACTGAAACCTCAAAAGAACTCTCTGCTTCTCTAAATTGTTCTCATTAGATATTTTGGTCACAGCCATGCAAAACTAACACAAGAGCCATAATTCAATAGTGAAAATGTTATTGTGTCAACTCTACAAAGAAAGAAGAGATTTCTTCAGTACAACATTATATCCAAAGAGTTGCCGCTAAATCCACACAGAACCCTGGATGTGCAGAAAGGATCACTGTGTAATGAGGAGAAAGCAGGTTGAACTCATGTGGCTCAACAACAATTCTCCAAGAGGGCCTGGTAGAATCTTGCTTTGTGAAGAGACACATAAAGAACACAGAGCCAAGCTTTCTTCAAACCTTCTGGTGCTAAATCCGCTGGTCACTGACACTTCTCATCTGAAAAAAAAAAAAAATCTATCAACTGACAAATGTATTGACTATCTACCATGTATAAGTCACTGAACTTGAGTCCAGGAACAAGGTAGTCTGAATGGGGGGTTGGCATCTTCTATAGAGCACCCACTGTGTGCCAGACACCTTACACAGATAATCTTATTGAGTGGCCACATAAACCTAAGGAGATTTTACCCAAACACACAAAGGAAGTATAGCCATATTGAAAGGAACTGTAAGTTAGTGGGTCAAATATGTCCACAAAAAGACATGTTCAAGTCCTAATACCCCGTGGCTGTGATTGTGACCACATTTGGAAATAGGGTCTTTATAAATGTAATCACATTAAGATGAGGTGGTAATAAATTAGAGTGGGCTCTCAACCCAATGGCATGTGTCTTTGCAAGAAAAAGCAAATGAAGATTTGAATAGAGATGCACAGAGAAGGCCATGTGAGGACAGCAGCAGAGATTAGAGTGATGCACCCACAAACCAATAAGTATTAAGGATTGGTGGTATAAGCAAGCGTGTAGCGACCAAATGATAGAGGCAGGAGATGGGAAGCAAACCTTGGATTAGCAAGTTTTCCTTTATTCTGCAGCAGAGTCAATAGATCAGGCACTGGGAGGCTCATTTTATGGGTCTGGAGATGGCCCCCAGGTTACTGAAGGAGTTTGGGTTTTTATAGTTTACAATGAGGGTGACTTGATCATTGGAGACTTTGGACGTGCAGTTTAGATAGTCAGGGACCTAGTTGTGCAAGTTAAAATTTTAACTCAGGAAGTTTCAAAAAAGTTTGAAACTCTTTGTCACTGGGAAAAGCTCACAACTTGTTCACTGCTTTTCTTCCTTCTTCTGGGGCCCATTGTTACCTAGAGCTTCCCTGTTTTCTTTTCTCCTTTCAGGACTCATCTGTAATGGGAAAGGGTAAAAGTCCAGGGCCCAACATTTCAGTATTTGCCTCCTTCCTTTAGGACCCATTGTTGTTGGAAGGGGTGAAGGTTTGCTTTTGGTGGAGATGCTGGGAATAAACCCGGGAAGGGATGAAAGTTTGCTTTTTCCCTCAGGGCCCATGATTACAGGGAAAGGATGTTTTGGGAGAGGTTTTAATGTTTGGCTCATTTTCCCTCCCTCCTCCCTAGTCACACAGTCCCTCAGTTTTCCCGGAGAGCTGTCTTAGGAATATTATTTTCCATAACCCTTCAGGTGGCAGTTTTCAGAAGCTAGGAAGAGGCAAGGAGGGATCTTCCCTAAAGCCTCCATAGGGAGCATGGCTTTGCTGACACCCTGATTTTGGACTTCTAGCCTCCAGAACTGTGAGAAAATACATTTCTGTTATTTTTAGGCCTTCCAGTTTGATCCATCAGTCTTAGGACACAAAAAAACAGCTTCACAGAGCAGGTGAACAGTGCTGGAGTTTGAGCCTAGTGATTTGCTTCCCAAATGCCAGACATTATCCAGAGACCATGCTATCAAGGAGGGTTTTGTTGCCCCCTGGTTCCTCCATCTCTTCAAGGCTGCTCCAGACTTCATGAGCCAAGCACTGGCTCAATCTTAAGCTAAGATTTAGAGATGTTCAAACTCTGTATTCCTTCTCTAAGAGAATTGATTTCTGGGAAGCAGTATGGAAGGATGAAAAGAACGCTAAAAAGCTACATCTAGATCCCAACTGGGATAGTGACCATAATAGTGTTACAGCAAGTTATCTTACCTCTCCAGGTCTCAAGTTCCTGTCCCTATCACAGGTCAAACCAAATATCCCATGAGACCCTAGACAATTGTGTGACCAGCTGGCTGGACACCCCCTCTCCAACGTAGACTTTTTATTTTCACACTTATCTGTTTGATGGGCAAATTTTATTTCAATTTCTTGTTTTTAAAAATATTGCACCACTGGATTGGTTCCATCCACATTTAAATATTTCTTTCTTATACCTCTTCATTGTCAGGCTTCAGGAATTAAAATAATAGGAATATTTCCATGCAGTGTACAGTATTTCTTGCTTCTTCTAAACTGATAGCAGCTCATGCTTTTAATGAAGGATCCAACCCAGATCTGTGCCCCTGTAGTCACAGCAGGTGCAAAAAGACACTCGGGCTATTTCAAAGGTAAGAGCAACGAACCATCACCAAAATAAGTATAGTACAGTGATTAGACTTTTGAAACCATAAACCATGCAGAGTAACATCAGTACTAAGTTGGTTTGTTTTCCAGGATGACCTTTCTTTAAGAATGTAAAACAGGCAAAAATGCATCTGGCTTCTACAGCTGTGACCGAATAGTAGAGCATAGTTCCCCAATGACACATCCTGTCCAATCTGGCAGGTGTGGAGGGTAGGCATTTTTAGCTAAGAAGAACTAGGCTATTTTCAATTTTACTTGCCCATCTTTATGTTTACCCCCCAAAAGCGTTATTTATAAAAAGATAAATCAAAAGATAAATATATTTAAAGAGCTTTCGAGGTACCCTACTAAGCACTGGCTTAGTTGCTTCTTCCTCAGCTGCATGAGCCACTGAATTGCTAACAGGGAGAGGAAGGGGGAAATTGCGTGTGAAAATGTGGAAACTGGAGCTTCTCTTTCCAAACTCCCTCATGAATTCTCTCCCAGAGGTGGACCACAGCCTCACAACGGCCCAGTAGCTTCCTTATGTCATTATAAGTACACAACCAAGACTGTTATCTGCAATATCTGTCATCATTATTTTTGTCTTTGTTTTATTCTGGTGTGGGAGTGCCGCAGTCTGGCTGGGCACAATCAGGAGCCACTTGTCAAAAGAAACTAACTTTATTTTTAGAACCACTCACACCAAACAAACAGCCTCTCAGGAAAAACCCTCAGAGCCTCAACTGCCACCACCGGCTTTCCACAAGCCTCTCTCTCCCCCCACCAGCTTCTCCCCCCCTCCCACAATCCTCCTGCTCTTGAGGCCGATTGGCTGGGTCACGTGGGCGGAGCCAAAAAAGTCCCCCAATGAGCAGCTCCGTGGTCTGAAAGGGCAGGGAAACAGTCCAATGAGCATCACCGCAGAGGAGCCAATCAGCTAGATGTTGCTGGGGCCGAGGAGCCAATCAGCTAGATGTTGCTGGGGCCGCTGTGAGCCAATCATCAGCCGGCAGCTGGAAGTTTGCTGGCAGCTGGAAGTTTGCTGGGGCCCCTTCGGCTGTGGCTCTCAACATCTCCCCCTCTCTGTTTAAACAACAAGCATGTGGCTTAGGGACCGTGCCTGCCTTAGGTTGTCCAATAGTACATATGGTCCTTAGGTTGGTACCATTGCAATTGGATCTTACCCGTCACTGACTACCGGTCCAGTATACAGCCACACCTGTGGAGAGGTCTTTGTACCAGCGGGGGGGTGAGGTTCTTTGCCTCACCTCTGTTGGCCCCCAAATTTTAGCTGGACGATCATGACAAGCAGAAGGGAGGAAGATACACCAAGCCAATTGACGGCTCCTTTTGGAAAAATTGTACCACCGATGACATCATCAGCAAAAATACCCCAACACTACCACAAGTCGCTGCACCAACAGATAGTTCACAATGCATACAGGTGAGCTCACAATGTGTCCAGGCAAGTTCTGCAAGCAGTTCAGTGATGGCTATTGTAGAAGCTGTAGATTGGTTTTATCTTTGACTTCACCAGCACTGGGATGAAGATAGGAATTCTGGCAATAATGGCTAAAGAAAAAATTATGTAACATTACAGAAGGCACTAAAAGAAAACAATTTTCTTAACAATTTACATTATCTTTAAGAGAATTATTAAATATAATGAAAAGGAAAGGTGAAAGTAAACAAACAGATCTGTTAACCTTCTTTTGTGTTCACATATTAAAACAATCTTTAACAGCTGTTTACCCAATTAAATTAAACCATTTAAATCACGTGAATTAAAAAAAAATATTTGGATCCATTTTATCATGAGCGCTCATCATATATGATATATGGACATACATACATTCAAACATATAACACAAAACACAAGTGTGCACACATAATATAATACATACAACACATAACATTATAGTAAAGGCCTTATAACTTTTTACAGGTGAAATCTCCATTGCAATGTTTAAAAACTCTATAGTCAAAAAATAGAACTGATCAGCAAAACATTAACCTAGGTCTGTATGAGCTCAAAAAACAAAATAGAACTTCATGATATGGCAAAGGGCAATAATAAAATAGATATTGAAAAAAGCATCCTGGTTCTGTTGCAGATGTAAGAATAGCCAAACTGGAGTTTTGGATATCAGTTGTTATGGATTTGAGCCAAATCATCTTCTTTTTGGTCTGTAGAAATCGCTTTAGTTAATCTTTCTGGAATCCAAATCGGCTGCTGTTCTCCCTGTGGAAACACATAAACAGACCCCCGACTCCAGACAATCACTGGGTCAGGACCTTGGTTAATCTCTCTGGAATCCAAATCGGCTGCTGTTCTCCCTGTGGAAACACACAAACAGACCCCCGACTCCAGACAATTACTGGGTCAGGACCTTTCCATTGTCCTGTTAGAATATCCTTCCAAAGTACCTTGGGCTTATGTACATTTTTTGGACACATATGCCTTTCCGCAGCACTAAGTCCTGATGAATCCAAATTTAAAAAGTTTAGAGTAAAAAGGGTTATTTTAAGTTTATCTTTGGGGAATATATACCCCTTCCCAATTCCTTCTTTTTGCTTTAATAAGTACATTTTAATAGTTTGATGAGCTCTTTCAACTATGCCTTGTCCCTGTGGATTGTATGGGATTCCTGTTATATGAGTAATGCCAAATGTTGAGCAAAATTGTTTAAAAGAGGTAGAAGTATAACCAGGGGCATTATCTGTTTTTAACTGTTTTGGAACACCCACAGTGGCAAAATTTTGTAAGCAATGAGCTATAACATCTTTAGTTTTTTCTCCGGCATGAAGGGAGCCCATCAAAAATCCAGAAGAAGTATCAACTGTAACATGCAAATATTTTAATTTTCCAAATTCTGGCAAGTGTGTGACGTCCATCTGCCAAATATGGTTAGGTATCAATCCTCTAGGATTGACTCCAAGATTAACTTGTGGTAAAAAGGTCACACAATTTTGACATTGTTTTATTATTTGTCTAGCTTGTTCCTTAGTTATTTTAAAACGCTTTTGTAAAGTATTAGCATTGACATGGAACTTTTTATGAAAATTTATAGCTTCTTCTAGTGTAGAGAAAATATGTATGTCATGTGTAGTTTTATCTGCTAAATCATTGCCCAAACTAAGGGCTCCAGGCAATCCTGTATGTGCCCTGATATGTCCTATAAAGAATGGATCTTTTCTGTCCCAGATTAGACTTTGTATAGTGGAAAGCAAAGAGAAAACAGTAGAAGAAGGGGAAATCCTACCAGCATCTTCAAGAGATACTATAGCATTAACTACATACTGACTATCAGAAAATAAATTAAATACAGAATCTTTAAACATCACAAAAGCTTGTAAAACTGCATTAAGCTCTACCTTTTGAGCTGATTGTTTGGGTACTAAAAATGTAAAAGTTTGATCAGGGGTAACTACTGCTGCTGTACCATTATTTGACCCATCAGTGAATATATTTGGAGCATTCATGATAGGTGTTTTTCTTGTCATTTTTGGAAAAATTACAGGATGCAATGACCAAAAAGACAATAAAGGATTAGATGGTAAGTGGTTATCAAATGAAACATTAGATTTGCACATGATTATTGCCCAAGTATTTAACTCATTAGCTAACTCATCAATTTGATTCATAGTATATGGAGTAATAATTTTATTGGGAGAAATTCCAAACACTCCCTTTGCTGCTTTTATTCCTTTGAGTATTAATTGTCCTACAGCCTCAGGATACCTAGTAAGAATAGTGTTAGGAGAATAAGATAAATGTATCCATAATAATGGACCTTCTTGCCAAAATACTCCTGTAGGAATATTTTTTGTTGGTAGTACAATAAATAATAAAGGCAAACTTATATCAATTCTATCCAAATGCATATTTTCCATATATGTTTCAATGATTTTTAATGCCTTTCTTGCTTCAGGCGTTAACATTCGGGGTGAATTTGGATCTGATGGACCTTTTAGGATATCAAATAAAGGTCCCAACTCTCCTGTTGGTATACCTAAATAAGGCCTTATCCAATTTATGTCTCCTAATAACTTTTGAAAGTCATTAAGTGATTTGAGTTGATCTACTCGTATTTGAATTTTTGGTGGACGGACCATGGTTGAGGATAATAGAACTCCTAAATAATTAATTGGAAAATTTAATTGTACTTTATCTATTGCTATCTCTAGATTATAATTTTTTAATAAGTTTGTAAGTGTGGCATAACATTCTAGCAATGTGTTTTTATCTTTGTGTGCTAATAATACATCATCCATATAGTGAAATATTTGTAGTTCAGGATTTTGATTTCTAAGTGGCTGGATTACTTTGTTAACATAAATTTGACACATAGTTGGGCTGTTAGCCATCCCTTGAGGGAGTACTTTCCATTCATATCTCTGATCAGGACCTTCATGATTCAGTGCAGGGATAGTAAATGCAAAACGTGGACTATCCTCAGGATGAATTGGAATTGAAAAAAAACAATCTTTAATATCTATAACTAAAACATACCAGGTTTTTGGCAAAGCAGACAATTGAGGAATCCCTGATTGAGCAGGTCCCATAATAACCATCTCATTATTAATGGCTCTTAAATCTTGCAATAATCTCCATTTACCAGATTTCTTTTTGATGACAAAAATGGGAGTATTATGGGGAGATACAGAAGGTTGTATATGTCCTTCTGCTAATTGTTGTTTGACCAGGTCATGGGCTGCTTGTATCTTTTCTTTAGTCAGGGGCCACTGAGGAACCCATACTGGTCTTTCTGATTTCCAAGTAATTTTTATTGTCTCAGTGGCCCTTTCTGAAAATCCAACCCATGTCTGTCTGTTCCTTGATCTATTTGTATTGGTGCTGCTATACCTTGTTCTTGTTTTTCTAATCTTTTTCCTTTCCTAAAACCTTGTCTAGTCATAATAGTGGGTGCATTTTGGTTGATGTTATTTGTTAATGTCAAACCTAATTGATCTAGGACATCTCGTCCCCATAAATTTACGGGAAGATGATCCAATACATATGGCTGTATAGTTCCTTCACATCCTTCAGGATCCTTCCAATCTAATACCATTGCACTTCTATGGGGATTAGTCGCCACTCCTAGGCCTCGAAGCGTTTGAGTGGCTTGTTGTAATGGCCAATGTTTTGGCCATTCTTGACGAGAGATGATGCTAAGGTCTGCACCTGTATCCAGTAGCCCATTAAATTCATGTCCTTGAATATTTAGTTTTAGCATGGGGCGAGAATCTAAATTTAAAGAAAGCATAGCCCAATCTACACCTGTGGAGCCTAATCCCTTGGAACCTCTTTCTACAGTACGACTGGAAAATTTATCATGTAGGCTGGGTATTATTAGTAACTGTGCTATTCTATCTCCTGGTGAAATTACTGATATACCCTTTGGAGAACTGGCTATAATTTTTATTTCACCTTCATAATCGGGATCAATTACCCCAGGACTTATCATAAGTCCTTTTAGAGTAGAAGAGCTGCGTCCCAATAATAAGCCTACTGTTCCTTTGGGAAGAGGTCCTTTCACCCCTGTGGGAATGATTTGAACTCCCATCTCTGGAGTTAGTACTGCTCTGGCGGAGGCGCAGATGTCCAACCCTGCGCTCCCTCTGGTTTGTCTGATGAGGGATCTGATGGACAATGTGTCCTGGGCACTACCCTGATGGGGTTGCTGGGTTCCTCCAGTGCTCCGTATATTTGTGGTTTTGGGCCCCGGAGCATTGGGCCCCCCTGTCCATTTTTTGGCAATGGAGCCCGATGCCTTTCTCCACGATATCGTGGATAAACACCTGGTCCTTGTTCGTTTTTTGATAATGGAGTACCCTCTATGGTGGTTTGAGAACGGCATTCATTAGCCCAATGTCTCCCTCTACGGCATCGTGGGCAAATACCTGGTATTCTACTCCTTTGATACCTAGTTTTGTTAAACCCTCCTCCAATGGGGCAATTCCTTTTAAAATGTCCTGTTTGTTCACAATTGTAGCATGTTCTTGGCCTGGCATCTAAAGCCTGTTTTACTGCAGCTGCCACAATTTGCCCTTGTTCATTAATGTCTCTGGCATCTAAAGCCTGTTTTACTGCAGCTGCCACGACTTGCTCTTGTTCATTAATGTCTCTACATAATTTAATATATGTGTTTAAATCTTCATGTTTCCATGGTCTAATGATATCTCTGCACCAACGATTCGCTTGCTCATAAGCCAGGTGTTTTAGTAATGGCATTGCTTGTTCTGTATTCCCAAAAACTCTGGTAGCTGTTTGAATAAGCCTATCTACAAATTCAGCATAAGGTTCATTAGCTCCTTGTATTACCTTAGATAATTGAACTTGTAAACCTCCATGTCCTTGTAAAGTCTTCCATGCCTTAATTGCATCTGCAGCAATTTGTGCGTATACACCAGGATCATATGCAATTTGTTGCTGCTGATCCTCATAAGGTCCCTTTCCTAACAACATATCTAGATTTCTCTGAGGATAACCAGCTGCTGCATTTCGCCTAGCCGTCTCCTTGCAAAATTCCTCATTGGCAACCTTCCATAACAGGTATTGTCCTCCATTTAGCACAGCTTTACACATATTAGCCCAATCTGCTGGCGTCATGTTCAAGTTGTTAATGGATTCGACCATGCTTACAGTGAAGGGTGCTTGAGGACCATAGGTTGTTACAGCCTCTTTTAGCTGCTTCACTGTTTTGAAATTTAAAACTTGGTAAAATCGCTGCCCTCCTGCCTCAAATACAGGGCATGTTAATATTTGAGATCTTGTCTCAGGATCCCAACTATCAACTGCGGGGGTTGGGGACCTCCCAGCATATGGAGGTGGCCTTGTTAGTTGGACACTTACGTCCTCTGGTGATAGAAAGGTGTTAGTAGCAGTCTCCTGTTGTAACTTTCCCCCTGATGGCTTTTTCTGTTTTACACTTTCTTTCTCTGTCTGACTAGCTTGAGAGGCCTTCTCTTTTACTTGAATCTTTTCCTCTGTCTGACTAACTTGAGAGACCTTCTCTTTTACTTGAATCATTATGTCTTCTTCTTCCTCTACCATTGTCTGAACTGAAGGCTTTGGACTAAGCAAACAAGATATGAACGTCCACAATGGCAATGTGCCAACTGGCAGAGTCCCTGGGCTTTTCTTTTCTATTCTTTTTAAATCTTCACCATGATGGTTCCATTGTGATATATTTAACAACTCCTCCTTAAAAAGCCATGGGCTACATTTTTGTATTGTATCAACGTATGCCCTGATTGTTCTTGATTTTACTGAGATGCCTCCTTCCTCTAACAATTTACTTAACACTCTTTCAGTTTGTTTTTTACTAATTTCTGATCCCGTATTTCTACTATAATACAACTCAACAAGATAACGCCTAACAAAACTGAAACAGAGTGAAACAAAATTGGAACAACACAAAATCATTATAATAGCCTCCTGAAATGTCCATCCGTCCTTTCTCCCTATCTGTTCCTCAGATGTGAGCGGTTTTTCTTCCATCTTACACATCTCCAGGGACAGGCAACTTAAAACAAAAGTGAAACAAAATAACAAAAGAAGAATCTTAAAATGGCTACCCATCCTCTCGCCCTGCCCTCAGGGGCGAGCAGTTCACTTGCCCTCAGTCGCTCCCCGTGAATCTGATTCCCTGAGATTAACTGCAGATGTCTATGGAGTGTGCACATACACACGCATACATCAATTGTGGATGAATAAACAAGAAATGTTTTTTTTAATCCTGTAGGATATGCCAATAAAATTAATAAATACTGAGTGAATGCTTTGAGCAAGGTGCTGTGCCAGACATTTTGAAACAAAGATTATTCATTCAAAATTTAAAGTGATGGTAGAGTATGAGGTTTCCTTTTGTGGTGAGGTTTCCTTTTGTGGTGAGGAAAATATTCCAGAATCAAAGGTGATGGCTATACAATTTTGTGAATATACCAATACCTACCAAATTAGACACCTTAAGAGGGTGAATTTCATCATGTGTGAATTATATTTCAATTTTTTAAAAAATTACAATTAGAGTGCTTGTAGATATCAGAGATCCTGTGCTAGGCACAGGCACAAAAATAGCCCTTTACTTACTCTGTGTCAGATCCTACACTAAGTCCATCCTCTTACTTGATTGCTACAGTCCCTTTCCAGACAGGAAGTCTTAAGATCCATTTTACAGCTAAGGAAATGGATTCAGAAGAGTACCTTTCTCAAAGTCACACATGGAAAAATCAGGTTGAATCATACGAAACTGACATTTGGTAGGCAGTTCTTTATTCAAATGTTACCGTTTTCTTATAGCTCAATCTCATAAGTATCTCTCTCTGTCCATGTACTTAATTCCACACATCAGAAGACCATTGTAGCAAGATTATGCAGCAAAGAACCATGAGCAGTAAGAGTCTAGGTCCAGAAGAGCATACACCAGAAAGGACTTCAGATGAGCAACAAAGAAGCTTCCATTGTGTGACACCACAAAAAAAATTTTTAATTTTATCTGTTATAACAGGTAGTACCATTTATCCTAATGAGTAGACAGGGTATATTAGACTCCAAGGCCTTCACTCCTACCCACAGGCAATATGGTGATAGATACATGTACAGTATACTAGGATACAAGAATTAAAAACAGAAATGGGTGAGCTCCCCAAGAGGAGAACAGATAATGAACTGAGGGGTTAGTCTAACAGAGAACACACACACACACACACACACACACCCCAAAACAAAAAACAAACAAAAACAGTAGTTTAACCAATTAAGGGCTTATTCTTCTCACAGAGCAGGAAGCCTAGAGGCAGGTAGTCCTAGATCAGCAGACTATCTCCATGATCCCATTAGGACCCAAGATACCATCTCCTTTTCCATTCCACTATTCTTAGCAAGTGCCATTCAGAGGAGAAAGAGAAGTCTAAGGCACATATCTTTGAACCCCCTTTTAAATGAATCTCCTTTTAAAGAGCTTTCTCTGAAGTTCTTCCCAGAAAATGATCATTTGGCAAGAGTTGTCAGTGGCTGCTTGTAGCTTTCAGAGAGGCTAGGAAAGGCAATTATTTTAAGCTGGACACATTTATCACTGGGTATAAAATTAGAGTGCTGTTCAAAATGGAAAATGAACATTAGGAAGGCAACTCTGTGTGTCATATAAGAAGAAAGTTCGAAAGCCTGGGCAGGCAAAGATGTCTACTACAGGAATCAGCCAGGATTTAAACCCAGGCCTCTTTGTTCCAGAGCCAATGCACATCACCACAGACTATGTTGACTCCCTTATGGAGTATATATTCTAGAAAAGTCTGTGCACAGCTTAATATAATACAAGGATAGTGTTTTCATCTCTTCTTGCTGTTAGGTCGGTGGTGGCAACTTGGTGGCAACTTAGTGGCTACTTAGAACAAAGAAGCCCACGCCGGAAAAGAACATCAATCAGATGCCGGAGGAAATGCCTGTCAATCAGCCTGATCTCCTGACTAACGCCTGTCAATCAGCAGGACCCCCTGGCCAATCCTGGAGTTCAGCCAACTCCCCTGACCAACTCCAAGGAGGCAAGGGACCCTAGAAACACCTTTTCCTGTCCCAAACCCTTCCCTTCCTGCTGTAAGCCCCATAAAAGTCCAGTCCGGGCGAGCTTCCATGCAATTTCTCCTCAGACCCTTCTCCTGTCCCCTCTGTGGGTCTGATCGAGTTCCACCGGGGAGTGATATCTCAATAAAGCCTCGTTCAGCGGCCCTTTTAAATCTGCCTCCTTGGGTCACTGCCTGCCCCGCCTGATCTGACACTTGCTGCTATAACATACTACCACACACTTAATGGCTTAAAACAACATGAATTTATTGTGTTACAGTACTGGAGGCCAGAAGTCTCAAATCACTTTCACTGGGCTACACCAAAGTCAAGATGCTGGCAGATCTGGTGCCTGCTGGAGGCTCTAGGAGACAATGTTTCCATACCTTTCCCAGCCTATCTTTGCCTCATGACCTGTTCCTTAAATTATTCCAAGCTCTTGCTTCTGTTACTTCTACTAGTTTTGTAGTCAAATCCCCCTCTTCCTTCCTCTGGTAAGGACACTTATGATTACATTTAGGGTCCATCCAGATGATTCAAGAAAACGTCTCCATCTCAGATCTTTCAATTCAGCACAATTGTGAAATCTCTTTTGTGATATATGGTTAAATCTGCAGTTTTCAGGGCTTAGGACATGAATACTTTGACAGTCATTATTCATCCTACTAAAAATAGTAAGCTACAAATTAATAAGTACAAGAAAAAAAAAAAAAGAGCATGACAACATTGGCACGCGTCATGAATAAGGAGCAAGCTGCGAACCATAGGGATTCCAAAGGTCAAAAGAGAGACACTGCTTGGATAGTGAGAAAGAGGAAAATAAACAATTTGGCAGTGGAAAGATAATATAGACATCATAGGAAAGATGTAATGTAACCCTGGACTATGAATAGGCTGAGTCAGGCCTGGAGGGAAGAATTTGAGACCCAAAGACTATTACGGTTTATCTCCAAATCAGGACTAGAGGAGATTCAAGAGCACTCATGACCTTGGGGGTGTCTTCTAAGGATTTTGTGACCTTCTAAGGATTTTGTGTCCTTCTTTCCAATGACATAAGGCAGCTCTGACCCCTCAAGAAGATTGGGGAGCCTCGGAGTCAGGCCATGGGTGAAGAAAGGCCCTTGACATAATCTTGGATCAGTGCCCACACTGACCTCAAATTTGCTGCACCTGAGAAAAAGTGCCTTCTACTTCTTGAACTTTACACCCAAGGTTCCTCACTTTCTCTTCCCTCAGCCCCAGCTCTAGGGAGCTTATTAATAAGTAAGGTTTGCTTAGTCCTTAGGAGTATAATAATCCTTGAGCAGGATGCAGAAAGCCATTCTGAACTGCATAATTTATCAGTCTTCCTCTTATTATAATCCCTTGCAGGTACCTTAATTTTTGAGTCTAGACAGTTTTGATGAGGCAAGGCAGTCCTTCACCCAGGGAGCCCTCAAACAAAATCTCAATGTCTCCTGCTGTTTTAATCAGCTTTTTCGCTGCTGTGACTAAAAGGATCTGACCAGAACAACTGTAAGGAGTTTAAAGTTTATTTGAGAGCTCACAGTTTCAGAGGTCTTAGTCCACAGAAGACCAGCTCCATTCCTCAGGGCTAGAGGCGAGGCTGAACATCTTGGCAGAAGAGGGTGGCAGAGGGAAGCAGCTCACATCACAGTGATCCAGAAGCAGATAGAGAGAGACTTCACTTTCCAGATACAAATATATACACCAAAGCCATGCCCTAATTCCTACCTCCTCCAGTGACACCCTACCACTTCAGTTACCACTCTGTTAACCCCTACTAGGAGATTAAATCACTGATTGGGTTAAGACTCTTACAACCCAAACATTTCTCCTCTGAATCTTCTTGCATTGCCTCACACATGAGCTTTTGGGGGACATCTCACATCCAAACCATAACACCTACTATTTGCTTTAGGTTAACATTCAAGTCATTGAAGTTCAAATGCCTCAAAAAGATGTGAAAGGTCCCAACCAGTGGGACCTGTAGCAGGCCTGCAGGGTCCTCTAGCAGGCTTCAGTGAGGACCAAAGGAGGAAAGTAGGAGGCCTGTCTATCACACTCCAGTGTGACCTTAATCCTGAGGATATCCGTGTGTGGCTTGTTTGCTGGTTTGGGGATAAACAAAGCAAAAGGTGAAAAAGAAATAAAGGTTAAAGTTATCAATGTCTAAACACAGTGTTGGTTCTTATTACATTTAAAAAATATTAGCTTCTGCTAACAAGGCTGTCCCAGACAAAAGGGAAAAGAGTCCGAAAATGCAAAAAAAAAAAAAAAAAAAAA
>NW_025999961.1:6153209-6189707 GCF_001458135.2 Marmota marmota marmota
AAAAAAAAAAAAAAAAAAAAAGCCAGAGATATTTGATAATTATACTTTAAGCGCATGTTCCACATAAGGATTGGGCAGAGGAGCCAGTTTGAAGGATGGCTGACTTGCTGTTAGGATAGGCCAAAAAATGGCTGTAGTGAGACTTCCAGTGGGCATGTTATGTTTTTATTGTGTAGCCAGGGCTGGGAACTGGCTATGTTATGGATGGTCAAGGGCAGAAACACCGTGATTTAGCATATAGACTCAAGGTCATACACATTAATTTGTAAGCATGCAACACCTCCCCAACCCCTTATGTAACTTTTGGCAGTGTGCCGGCTTTGTTGGACATACATATAAAAAGGGCCTAAGGAACTGCAAATTGGTGCGACCACTCTGAAAAGCACTGTGGGGATTCCTCAGAAAACTTGGAATGGAACCATCATTTGACCCAGTTATCTCACTCTTCAGCATATATCCAAAGGACCTTAAATCAGCATACTCTAGTAATGCAGCCACATCAATGTATATAAGCAGCTCAATTCATAATAGCCAAACTATGGAACCAACATAGATGCCCTTTAGCAAATGAGTGGATAAAGAAAATGTGGTATATATACACAATGGAATATTACTCACCATAAAGTAAAATGAAATTATGGCATTTGCCAGTAAATGGATGGAACTCAAGACTATCATGCTAAGTGAAATAAGCCAATCCCCCAAAACCAAAGGTCAAATGTTCTCTCTAATCTGCAGATGCTAACATACAATGGGGGGTGTGGAGAATAGAAGTACTTTGGATTAGACAAATGGGAATGAAGGGAAGAGAGTGGGAATGGGAATAGGAAGGACAGTAGAATGAACTGGACATAACTTTCCTATGTTCATACATAAATACATGACCAGTGTAACTTCCACATCATGTACAATCACAAAAATGGGAAATTATACTCCATGTATGTGGGATATGTCAAAACACTTTTTACTCTCATGTATAACTAAAAAGAATAAATAAAAAAATGTTTTAAAAGGGCCTATGGAAATGGGTTAAGGGAGGGCTAAAATTGGACTGACTGGGGGCTGAAGCTGAAGCTGGGGTCTGGCTAATGGCTGTGGTCGACACTGAATAAAGTACGTATATTGTCCTACTGCATCTTCCATCTTCTTTCACTTACAGAACCCCACACCTGTTTCCTGGGTCAGAACCCCGGTAACAACACTTGCTCTTGGGTAGGATTCCTCAACATCAACACTATTAAGGTTGGGTCAGATAATGGGTGCCTCTGCTGTGCATTGTAAAGTGTTTAGTAGCATTGCTGGTCTCTGTTCACTGGATGCCAGTGACACCTCTCCACCAATGATGACAATCAAAAACTGTCTTCAAATACTTTCAAGTGACTTTGGGGGTGAAAGGGAGTCTCTGACTGAGATCCACAGCTTCTGGGCATTGCCAGTGATTCTGTTGACTTAACCCCAAAACCTTCCCAACACAAAACTCCTGTGAACTCTGAATGAGAAGAAAGGCAGTAGTGGGCTGGGGTTGTGGCTCAATGGTAAAGCGCTTGCCTAGCACACACACGTGAGGCACTGGGTTTGATCTTTAAGATGACATACCGCAGAACCACAACTCCTCACTCCAGATATCCTAGGATAACATCCAAAACCACATTGCAAGTGTATTTTCATATTTTATATGGAAGCTCTGACCTAATGGGGACAGTAGAGTGAGCGGGACTTACTGTGCCTCTCACAGAGACTTCTAAAACACCAAACATCTCTCCATCCCCAAAATCTCACCTGCAGATCTTGTCTGAAAATGATGTCAATAGCTACAACTGATCATCTCTTTAAATTTATAATTCAGGGAATTTCAAGAGAGATTATTAGGTGAGTTTTTTAAACTGTTGAAACTTACATAAATACATAAAGTGAAAAAAGTTCACATATATCTATATGAACTTATAAAATGTGTGTGTGTGTGTGTGTGTGTGTCTGTGTGGACACTTTCATCTCATAACAGCAATTCAACTATAGGGGAGTTAACTTATCTAGGTACCAAAGATAATAGATGTGTTAGTCCACTTTCCATCACTGTGAAAAATGCCTGAAATAAACAACTTAAAAGGAGGAAAGGATTTATTTTGGCTCGTGATTTCCATTCATGGTCACTCGGCCCCATTACTCAGGCCTGGAGTGACAGAGAACATATCCGTGGGGAGCACACAGGGCAAAGCAGAGCCTCTCACTTCATGGCAGCCAAGAAGCAGAGAGAGACACAGTCTGGGAATAAAGTCCTCAAAGGAAAGATCTCAGTGCCTACTTCCTCCAACTAGCCCCACCTCCTAGAGTTTCCATCACCTCTCTGCAGTGCCATCAGCTGGGGATAAAGTCTTCAATATGTGCCTTTGGGGGACATTCCAGATCAAAATGATAATAGTAGGGGACTGGGGACATAGCTTAGTTGGTGGAGTGCTTGCCTCACATGCACAAAGCCCTGGGTTCAATCCCCAGCACTGCGGGGGAAAAAAATGATAATAGTAGGAAAATAGGAAAATGGATGTTGATGTAGCTTCAAGTGTTTCAACACAAGGATGCTCACAACAAGGTGGGGAAGTGATCAGTGCTACTTCTTATGATTTTTGCAACCATAACAGAAATAATAACTACCCTATCACTAGAGATTGAGTATATAGTGACAGGCTCGGGCCTGCTATCTCCACCTTCTCCCCATCTTCCAGCCCCTTCCCCTTCCCTACTCAGCCTGCAGCTGCTGCTCAGCAGCTCTCTCCTTCACTAACATCAATTTTTTATCGTTTCAAGCTGAGCTTCTGAGCATCCATCAACCCCACCCCCGCTGCTTCCTATACAGCTGGCTCAGTGATTAGCTCTGAGATAGAACAGAGATGGACCATTAATGCCCAAAGCATGTCATTGTTCCCTTGACCGGAGTCTTCCCATGAACAAGTCTGAGGCTGTGGGGAGAGGCTACTGTTTTGCAGTTTCAAACAAGAGTGAGAAAAGCAAATAGCAGTAGAAGGATGAATTGACAGAAAGCTACAATGAGCAAAGAGAACACCATTTAACAAGGGGAGGGGGGCTCTTTAAGGGCAGCCTGATGTGCAGATTCCTGGTACTATTTAAATAGGACTGTCAATGTACACTGTACTTTCTCCCATGTCTCTTCTTGGTTTTTCCTGCATCCTTGTCCCCATGAGACTGGACCCAAGAGCTAAGCCAATCCCCACCACCAGTTGTAAATATCAGCCCTAACACTAAATTATAAAAAGTCCAATGACCACATATATTTGGACTTTAAGGTAGTTGTATTAACCAGGGGTCTCCACAGAAACAGAACTGTTAAGGTATAAGGGTATGTTTGTGTGTGTGTGTGTGTGTGTTGTGTGTGTGTGTGTGTGTGTGAGAGAGAGAGAGAGAGAAATCTTAATTTTAATGAGTTGGCTCATGTTTTTATGAGTGCTGTCAATTTTGAAATTTGCAGGCTAAAGACCCAGAAAAGAATGGATGTTGCATCCCAAATCCAAGGCAATATGCAGGCAGACTCCCCTGTTCCATGAGGGACTTCTGTCTTTTCTCTTAAGGCCTTCGACTGACTGGATGAGCCTCACCCACATTATGCAGAGTGATCTGCTGTACTCAAAATCTACTTATTTATTTGTCAATCACATGTTGAAAATATCTTCATAGCAACATCCTGACTGGTGTTTGACCAAGTTGACTAACTAACTATAACAGTGGTCCTAAGAACCTACCTAGTATAATAGGACTGAATCTGAATCAGAGCTGAGATACAGGCAGCTGCTCCCAGGAAACCTCTCTGCAGTGGTCTGGACTTGGAGAACCCACAAAAAATTGGGAGGGTCTGCCTTTCACCAGCCTCTCCATTCCCATCTTATCCAAGCCTGCTTTAAAACTACAACTCCTGTTGGAGCCCCGGTTTCTTTCTGCATACTCACAATGACTGAACAAGCCCCTCCTATATGGGAGCTTGATAGTCTTTGCCACTACTTCCTATCCAGGAGGGTTGATCCCCCAAGTGGACCTATGCCACAAATTACTGCAGCATCAATGTGGAGAGCCTTGAGCTATTATGGGGTGAAGGGTCCCTGAGGGACCAACAGCCAATCCAATATAATGGAAATATCATGGGATCAAGAGCAGGAAAACCTAGCACTATATTTGTCCCTAACAAAAACTGATTAAGCACTTCATCTCTATTTCCTTATTTGTAAAATGAGTGGGTTAGACCCAGTGATCCAGAGCTATATGATCTATTCCAGCATTAAGAGATTTTTTTTCCTGGTAGCCTACTGAAATATGGGTTCTGACTGTGGGATGCTTCACCCAATCCACCCAATCGAGCTGACCATGTACCAGACCCTAGGTTCCACCCCAGTGCCACAGAAAATAAAATGAATATGTTTGTTTTGTTTTAAGTCTGAAAGTTGGCAGTTCCAGGACTGGATCAGAAGCCAGTGATTTCACCAAAGGCACAGCTTCTTTCCAACAGTCATTTGGCTTCTTATCCTTAGGCTTGTCACAAGATGGCCACTAAAACTCCAAGCTCAACATCTTCACACTGGCACCTTAGGAGGGAGAGTTGAAGGCACAACAGAAGAAAGCCTTTGGCCTGACCGGCCCTGACTTTTTTCTTCAGGAAAAGAGTTTCCGCCAGATGTACAACAGACTTTCCCTTTTATCTCATCCTCTAGAATTGGGTCACACTCCCAACCCCAGGCTAATCCTGCTGAAGGGAAATAGGATTCTCATTACCATTTATCTGTGAGTGCCTTTGTGAAAACTGACCAAAGAAGGAAGAAAATGACTCACGGGAAGGGAAAAAAATACACATATGTATACCCACACATATCTAATATTCATATATTCACAAGGAATATATTTATTTTTTCCTATATATAGCCAAAGGAAAACTTAGATATTCATATATTCACACGGAGAATGTGTGTGTGTGTGTGTGTGTGTGTGTGATTTTTTTCCAAAAGAAAATTGTTAAAGGAATTTTTTTCTTTAACCCCTCCTAGTTCTTAGCTGGAACGTATATAATGAAAGTCAAATTTACAAGAGAAAAATAAACAAGTTTGTTAACATGCTCAGCATACATCAAGCAGGAGAAACCTCTACGAAAAGCATTCAAAGTGGTGGCTTAGAACTCTGGTGTATGAGCATCTTTAACAAAGAACAATGAATTTGTGGGGAAATGATGGGACAAAGGAAAGTGGTTCGAGGCTTACAATGGTGGGAAAGTAGGGGAAGGCAAATTCCCGGGAAGAAGCTAATGGAGTAAGATTTGTTTGCAGAATCCTCTGGTTCCATCTCTGGGTTGATAAGCATCTACAGCTGTCTCAAAACATATATATCCTGTCTTTAGGTCAAAAAGGGAGGCTACAGAGAGAACTTCCTCCCTTTACTGTTTCTTAATCACAGTGAGCTCAAAGATATTTTCTATGTCAAGGAGCCCTATTTTGGAGTGGCATATTCTGGTTTCCTTTAACTTGATATCAACATCTTACTGAGTGAGAAACAAGCTGTTCACAGAGAGACTTCAAGAACCAAAAGTGGTAAGAAGGCTCATCTAGGGAAGATTACAGTAAGATTTACAAAGCGTAAAAGAGAAAGTTCATCAAGTTTAATTGTCACTGGCCACGTTACCATATCTTTTCCTTTTAAGGTGCATCTCAAAGTCCATAGTGTCGGGACTTTGGATTAGAGGACCCCCCAGCCAGCATCTGCTGCTACAGCTGCTTGCTTGCTGCTGGGGAGAAGTCCCCACACCTGCTGAGGCCACAGAAGTCTTCTGTGCCAATTGTGGACTGATAGCAGAGGAAAGACAGTTTGTTTTTCCAATCCTCATATACTGGTTTTTATTTTTATACATGCATTCCTGTGATAAAGTTTAATTACAAACGAAGCACAGGAAGAGTTTAACAATAATAATAAGTAGAATAATTATTATATTTATATACACTTAAGAATAAACAAATGCCATCTCACAACAACATACTGTAATAAGTTACTGAAAAATTATAAAGTTTATTTCTGGAATTTTCCATTTAATATTTTCAACTGCAGTTGACCACAGGTAACTGAAACCTTATAAAGCAAAACCTCAGATAAGGGGAGACTCCTGTTTGCATGCTAAATAGCAATCCAACCCTAGAACAAACAAGAACAGTGCTTGTCCATAGGACAGCATCCTGCTCCAGGTCTTGCACCTCTCCTTCTATGTCTGTGACATAGGTTAAGATACAAGCTAGAGACCTGGGGGCCTTTTATTCTTCTTCCCTCAAAAAGTGATGGAGAGGGTCTAGGTTAATTTCCAGCCCCTTTCAGTTACAAAGTTTGTTCAAGCTCTAAGCAATGGGGGTAAAAATGGTATAGAGGATTACCATTTCAAATGTGGGCCCCAACAGCTCTGGTCTCTATCTGAAGGCCAGCTCCTCCAGTCTTGCAAGTTCAGGCAAACAAGATCATTGGGCTAATCTCATCCTATGATTAGTAGGAAAAACACAGGCTTCAGAGTAAGAGACAGCTAGGCTTTCAATTCTAGCCTGGAGACTTGAAGTGTCCCACTTTCCTTCCCTGGAAGATGGGACAACAATGATATGTACCTCACAGTGCTATGGAGAGAACCGAATGAGAGAAAACATGTTAGCACCATGCCTGGACACATGGTAATTGCTTAATAAACGCTGGAGTTCAAATTATGATCTTACTTCCCTGAACAGACTCTAAGATGGAAGCAAAGATTATGTCTAATAACTTATTTGCATCTTTCTTTACTGACAGTCCCCCTCCCTGCCCACCTAGCACAATGTGTCTGATGTCAGTTAAGAATAAACAAATGCCATTTCACAGTCATCAGAATGGCTACTCTCCAAAAAAAAAAAAAAAAAGAGAGAGAGAGAGAGAAAATAACAAGTGTTCAAGACAGCTGTGAGAAATTGGAACCCTGGTACACTATTGGAGAGAACGTAAAATAGTGTAGCTGCCTTAGAAAATAATGCGGTTGTTCCTCCAGAAAATAAAAATAGAACTACTGTATGATCCAACAATCCCACCTCTGGGTACATATTCAAAAGAATTGAAAGAAGAATTTGAACAGATAATTGTACACCCTTGTTCATGGAAGCATTGTTCATAATAGCCAAAATGAGGAAGCCAACTAAATGTCTATTGCTGGGTGAATGGATAAACAAAATGTGAGCTGCACATACAAAATATTTTTCAGCTTTAAAAAGGAAGGAAATCCTGGCACATGCTACGATATGGATAAACCTGGAGGCCATGATGTAAATGAAATAAACCAGTCATAAAAAGACAAATACTGTATGATTCTACTCTTAGGAGGTGCCTAAAAAAGTCAGATTTACAGAGCCAGAAAACAGACTCATGGTTGCCAGGAGATAGGGAGACAGCGGAATAGGGTGTTGTTTACTGTGTATAGAGTTTCAATAGTGCAAGATGAAGAGTTGTGGAGGTTGGTTGAACAGCAATGTGACTGTACTCAACTGTACTGAACTGTATAATTAAAAATGATTAAGATGGTAAATTTTATGTGTATTCATGACAATAAAAAGGTTTAAAAAAAATGAAAGATTATGTTTATATGTGCTATACCATAAGTGAACTTTAAAAAAGCATTACACTAAGTGAAAGAAGCCAGACATAAAAGATCACTCTTACATGATTCTGTTTATATGAAATGTCCAGAATAGGCAAATCCCTAGAGACAGAAAGTAGATTGGTGGTTGCCAGGGACTGAGGAGAGTAGGGAATGGATGTAACCACTAATGGATATAAGGTATGCTTTGAGGATGATGAAAATGTTCTAAAATTAGATAACAGTAATGCAAACTCTATGAATACTAAAGATCACCGGATTGTATAAAGTGTTACTTTTACTGAATGTGAATTATATTTCAATATGGCTGTTGTAAAAAATAATAATAATAATAAACAAATGAGGTTCTATTTCTAGATCATTGGGATTGATTCTTCCAGCATCAATTCCCACAAAATGGGTGTTTATCAAAAGAGTAGGGGGGAAAGGGCTGCAGTTATAGCTCAGCGGTAGAGAGCTTGCCTCACACTGAGTTCAATCCTCAGCACCACATAAAAATAAAATAAAGGTATTTGGTTCATCTGTAACTTAAAAATTTTTTTTAAATGAATGACCACAATGTAAAAAAAAACAAGTACGGGGAGAGGAAATTACGGTTAGGTAAAAGAAATAAGTTCTGATGTGCAGAAGGATGTCAATAGATAGCAATAATTACTGTATATTTCAAAAAAGCTAGAAGAAAGGATTTTTTAATGGTCTCACCACAAAAAAAGATAAATGTTTGAAAAGATAGATATGCTTACCCTAATTTTAATGTTAAGAAATGCATACAGTGAAATATCACAAGGCACCCCATAAATATGAATAATTTTTGTCAATTAAAAATAAAATAATTATAGAATGGGAAAAAGCCTGATTTGGTTCAGAAACATGGTTAGCAAGAGGTTCTCATAGGTAATCTTAGCAAACCTCAGTCTCGGTCCCAGAAACCTTGGAGATTTTCTAGCTAATCCTGTCAAGAGCTGCTAGAAGCCCTAGGCTTTGGCAATTGACCAGAGGATGCACATCTCCTTGGAGCCACTGGGTTGTCTAACCAGGAAGTCCCTTCAGGGAACTAGAAAAGAGGCAGTACATCTATTCCTCTGGAAATGCCCTAAGGGGAATTCATTTTACTATTTGCCATTGTAATGATGTAATTGCACGCTACTCATTGATAATGTGCAAAAACAATCATGAGACAGTATAAACAAACAGCTGGTGAGCAAGCTTTTTGCAAAATGCTAAAGGCAAACTTCAAAAAATAAAAATCCGTTTTAAAAACCTGACACGGTAATCCCAAATGTGCAGCAGAGCATATGTAGCACCTCGGAAGTGACAATGACACATTCTGTAAATGGCATATTGTTAGGACCATTACAGGAGAAAAACCTGAAGGCAAGGATGAGCCAGAAAGTGGAACTGTGATTTGCTGGCAGGCATTCATTCCCATCCATGATCCAAACTTTTCATGCTTAAAAACACCTTCTGTCCCCCTAGCACATTTCCACACAGCATGTAAATTTCAAGTTGCTTCTCCTGAAAATGCTTTTCTTACCCATCCAACAGGAACCTCTGCGCTTCTTGTCTGGGGGCTAATGGGCAGGGAGTGTCTAATGCCCAAGATCCCCAACCTGCACTGCTCAAAGACCTGGTGCTATATTTCTAACAACCAGAATGCGGCTTCTAGTATCAAGTCTTTGAAAAATAACAAAAGGAATTAAGTATTTGAAAACTACCAAATCATCACTATGGTAAACAATTAATGTGGACCCAGAAATAATGATAAAAAGCTTAGTTTTGTTTATCTCCTACCCTTCTTTTCTGAAAAACTGTTTAATTCTTGAAGCCTCAGCAAGGAAGGCAGAGTCTGGGGCCTGCCCAGGTTTGTCACCTGAACATCACTGCCTTATCTCTTTCCGCAGTCTCCTGTGGATTCCAGCACAGCCACTCTCTTAGATCTTATCCCCAAAAGGTGGGTTGGCTTCATTTTCTGTGGTTGCCTCTTGTTACTTTTTTTTTTTTAAAGAAAAAAAGAATTTCTACTACATAGAAACAAATCCATGTCCTGTAAAATTCACTTTTTTGAAAGTGTACAAATCAGTGGCTTTTAAAATATTTCCAAGGTTGTGCCTCTTTCACTGCTAACTTTAGATCATTTTCATCCCCTCAAAAAGAAATCCCATGCTCTTTAGCAATCATTCCCATCCCCTCCTTTCCCCATCCCATGGATATCACTAACCTAATTTGTTTCCGTTTATTTTCTCATTCTAGATGTTTCATATAAATAAAGTCATGTGACGTGGTCTTTTGTCTTTAGCTTCTTTCACTTTGCATCAGGTTTTCAAGGTACATCCGTGCTATTACTTGTGTCAGGACTTTATTCTTTTTTTGTGGATGAATAATATTCTATTAAGCAGTTGGACCATATTTTATTTATTCATTCATCAGTTGATGAAAGCTCAGATTGTTTCTACTTTGGGACTATTATGAATAATACTTGCTGTGTACTTAGGTGTGCAGGTTTTTGGGTGGACATATTTTTCAGTTCCCTTGGGGTACATAAAGTAGGAGGGTCATATGGTGACTATGTTTAACTTTTTGAGGAACCCCCAGACCAAATGTAACATCTTAACAGCTGTGGTTACTTACTACTATCATAGTAATAAGGCTTTTTTTTTTTTGCTTTCTTTATCTTGGGTTCCTCACTACCCTACCTAAACCTCAGAACTCTGTCGCAAGACCCTTCCTGATAAGTTTTTGTTTTCCAACTCATCACCCCACTCCAACCCACCCTCCATTAGAAGAAAGGTGACTTGCTCCTAAGCAAAGAAAAATGAAAGAAAACGATACTGTAGCAAGGACCAACTGCACACGGAGCAGCATATTTCACAACGTATGTGTTCAGTTTCTTTGTGACTCACAATAAGATATGAGATAGATGTCACTGTCCCCACCTCACCAACACAGAAACTGAAAAGTCTTTACTAGTTGTCTTGCTAGTTGTCTTGGGGTGGGGGGGGCTCTTATACCGCCGCAGCCAGGGTAGCAGGGACTCCCCCTCCAGGCAAAAGACCCTTCCCACCTGGTATGTGTGGGGGGTGTATACCGCCCCAACCAGGGTAGAGGGGACTCACCCCCTCCCCCAGACGGGAGACCCCTCCTTCCTGGGAGTTAGGGGGAGCTCAATTACCGCTGCAGCCAGGGTAGAGGGGACTTGCACCTCCAGCCAGAAGACCCCTCTATGCTGCTTTCTGAGCCACCAAGAAAATGGTTCTCAAACTGTGTGCCACAGAACCTGATAGTACTTTATGAGTTCAGGGGAAAAAAAAAAAAGCATTTGGGGCCAAACAATGAATCTTTAGGATTCCTAAAAAAAACCACTCTTCATTTCAAACTATTTGTGAATTCTATGAAGATCTTGTCAATCTTACTTATACTATTTTCCCAGTGTGGCATATAGTCGTCATTCAATAAGTATTTATCTAATGAATGAATTTTTCTGCTAAAAATTTTATAAATCTCTGCAGTAAGGAATTGCTTCCCAAATCTGATTGTAAATAAAAATTTGCCAAAAGGGTATTTTTAAAAATAGACTTCACTGGGCCCTGCTAAATCAGACTCTCTAAGGAATTAGAGTTGGAATCATTATTACATTTCCTCCGGCAATGCAGGCAAACTTTCTACAGACCCTTGTTTGAGTGCCATGGCTCTTAGAGGTGCTGCCATAGAGCCAGTGACATCTGTGGTTGCCTCCCCAGGACGAGGAAATCTCACTTTGGGTCAGAACCACACCTCAGCAACTGTACAGTCAAGGTTCTTTTTCTAGATCCATTGTTATTATAGTCTGCTGACCACTGCTAGTTTCACTACCACCATTAGACTGTAAAAGTTATTCATACCAAGATGCAGTCATTTTTGTCAAGCTTAAACAAAAACAGAGTGAGGAGGCTTACATGGAAGGGACTCATGCACACATGGCTATGATTAGAACTATTACAAAGACTCTCTGAAGGGTTCTTAGGCACATATGTCTGTAACAAGGACTTGTGCCAAGGACTTTCCAACCAGCAAGTTGCCCCCGAGAGACAGTACAGCTAGCTAGATGCATAAAAAACACTTGCCTGATACAGTCTCTATTAAGGAACACACATCAACTCCCACAATAAGTCCCTGTCATCAATGTACTCTGATCTCAAACACAACTTACCTGTACTCCCCATTTTACCTTTAAAAACCTCCAACTTCCTTGGCCGCCCTGAATGTGCCCATGGTTGCCATGGTGACTGTAGTTCGCATTTCAATGTCCTGCTATTCCACATTAAACTCATTCTTCTGGAGAGCCTCTATCTCTTATTTAGGTTGACAAGAACTTTCAATGTGACTAACAATTTCCTGTCTTTGAAGAGGTCAGTCTTTTCCTGGTCCCCTACTTTAGATCTACTTTCTTCTTATTAACTAAAGGGGATTAAACCCGTGCTAGTTTGAACATCAGAAATTCTCTGTGCAGAAGAAAAAAAAATCTTACCACTTTGTGAGGCACAGTGGAACACACCTATAACTCCAGAAACTTGGGAGGCTGAGGTAGGAGAATTGCAAATTCAATGCCAGCCCAGTCAACTTAGCAAAACCCTGTCTCAAAATAAAATTTAAGAAGTTGGGGATGTAGCTCAGTGATACAGTGCCCACAGGTTTGATACCACTACTTCTCATATGCTATAACTGTCTCCTCTATTCCTCAAGGACTTGAAGGATAAACCCATACCTTGCAAGCAAGGTTTCCCTTTTCCTTCTACCTATAGAAATGGTCAGGAGTTCTTACACCCTCAGTATTTCTTTCAAAGTCAGAGATAGTATAGGAGATTGTAATGTCTTTCCTCATTGATGTTGGACTAAGAGAAAAAGATCTCCTGACCAACTTTTATTTGTTTGCTCACATTTTGCTTTACCTTTCAGGAAGAAGGAAGACTTTATCACATTAGCAAACGGAAATATAGAGATATCCAACTATTTAGAGCAGACTCACAGGGTGAGAAAAATGAGGTTGTGTCACTAGAGCCAAACCTTAGTCAGGGTAGGGGTGCAGAATGAAGATGAGAGTGGAGGGATCAGCTGAGGGGGGAGGTAAGGACAAAATAGGCAGGATGACCACCAAGTAGAGCCCAGTCAACAAAGCTCTGGATCCAGGAGAGTGTAATCCCTCAAGCAAACTGGCACCAGGACAGCTTCACAGGTTTGTCAAGAATGTCAATATGGACTCTAGCACTTTACCACCCAAGGTGTGGTCTTGCAACCAGAAGCAAGGGTACCACTTGAGCATTTGTTAGACATACAGAGCCTCCAGTCCCACCGCCCAATTTAACAAGGTCTCTGCATCATGGGAATGCACATTCATGTGCCCTGAACCAGTTTGAGAACAGCACAACTAATATTAAAACCTGGTAGATGATTCAGCTGAGCCTGGGGCTCGTCAACTCTGCAGCTTTAGTGAGCCCAAGAATTGCCTGGGAAGATTCTGTTCCAATAGACTTAGGGTAGGCACAGAAATTTATAGTTTAAGCAAGCACACAGGTGATTCTGATTCCAGAAGTTCCAGCTGGTTTAGTTTTGAACAGATGACACAAGGTTCCCATGTATGTGTGTTCAGAATACAGTTTTAAATTCTTGACTAATTTTTGCATGTATTTTCTCTTTTTCCCATTGCTCGTTTTCAGCAGATAGGCCATTCTGTGCCCACTGCCATTTGCCAGGGACAGGAACAGATGACTCAAGAAGACTCAAGAAGAATAAGAGTGCTATAGACAGACAGACAGACAGACTAATGGACCTCTTTCTACAATAGCCTGCAAAAACCTAGAGCTCTTAGTGGTACTAAAGGAGTTGCACATAGCCCCAAAATGGCTTCACGCTGGGGGAAAGGAGAGACAGGCAAAAGGAAGACAGCACCGAGGCCTGGAGATGGGCTTTGTGCTATGATGGCTACAGAGAGGGGTGGGATTTCTGTGCTCTCAGGATTAGCATATTAAGTCACACAAAAAGGCAGACAGGGATGAGGGGCATCCAAGGAGCAGCCTCGATGCATTGGTACATTGAGAAAAGTCTTTTCAGGCACTTCCAGGAACAGAGGACTTGAAGACCAATATGGGCCTTTACCATCACCATCGTGCCTTGGTATTCACAAATCCTCTGGATACAGACGGACACAAAATATAATAACAGTAGAAGGGGCATGGTACTGAGTGGAAAGCCCCAGGGATTAGGGACTCAGAATTCAGTTGCTATAGACAATAAAGACAGCTAGATTGTCGATCAGAAATCGTACTTACTACATGGGAAAACTGGCAGGACTTAGTAACTTAAGAATTGTGTTCCACATTGTCCTCCTCTAGGGGCCTTTCCCATGGTGCTACTCAGGCAGTAGCAGTCCTTCTTGCCACTTCTCCAAACATTTCCTATCTGAGGCTGGGTGATCATCTCCTTGAGTAGAGGAATCTGTTACTCAAACTTGAACTTTTGCAAGTAGTATCCAAGTAAATATTCTTACCAGTGTAGTTCTTCATTTGGAGTCAAGGTAAGATGTGTTAGTTTGGGGAAGAAATGACAACTAAGATAGTGCTATAATCTGGCTGTTACTTCTCTCTAAAACTCATATTAAATCTTACTCCCTAGAGTCCTGTGTTAATGGTACTGGAAGGTGCTTCCTTTGGCAGATAATCAGGATTAGACGAGGTCGTGTGGGTGAGGCCCTGATGATTGCATTAGTGGCTTTATAGGAAGAGGGACCCAAGTTAGTAAATTTGCTCCATCCCATGTTGTGAAGCCCTGAACCACTTTGGGACTTTACAGAGTCCCCACCAGCCAGAAGGCTCTCACAAGATGTGGCTGCTTCACGTTGGACTTTGCAGCCTCCATAATTATAAGAAATAATTTATTTTCTTTATAAATTACTCAGTATTTGGTATTCAGTTACAACAATAGAAAATGGACTAAGTGTCCTCACTTATACCCTTTAAACCTTTTCTGTGATGAAGTTTCACTTTTCTAAAGATTTAGGGTATTTGCAACCTGAAATGTTGATCCCAGAAAGACTAATTCTTATGAAAAGCATTTCCTCTGTAATTTGTTACCCAGTAACCAATTTCAGTGAGTTTAAGTGAGTTTCTGGGGATCACAATGGCTGACTAGAGACAGTGGTAGCCTGATTTCCTTCCTGAAGTGAGCACTGGACTGAGGTGAAGACATGCTCAGGGAAAGAAAAACTCCCCCCACACATCCTCCAGTTTCTGTTATTTCTGTGCAGGAACTTTTCCCACTCAATCCAAAGAACAGCAGATTCTGGCCTTGTGCCAGCCCCACAGCTCCACACCTGCCATGAGCCTCGATGGCAGGCTGCCCCTGTACTCCCTGAGGAGAGCCACAGGGGGTTCATCTGGCCTCCAAACCCAGCAAGGAAGTGGAACAAGCTGTCTGAAAGTGAGTAAGGACTGTTAGCATAAGTGACTCAAATTACAACCAAGTCCTCTGCCTGCCTCCCACTTCCTCTCCCTCCCCGACCTTTCGACCTTTCGTGGCTTCCAGGAGGTACCTGTGTGTGCATCCTGCCTTTCCTCCTCCTTTGGCTGCAGCGTCCATAAGATAGTAGGACCTCACACACTTCAGAGGAACAGCCAACTGTAAGGAAGTCATCATTCTAGGGTGGCCAACTTGTGTTGTGTGGGCAAAGAAGGACAAAGAGACAGAAGGCGCAGGGTTGGAAGAAACTGTGAAATGGGAAAATGAGAGATAATCAGCCAGGCTCCCATCCTGGTTCCTTCTTTCCTACCTCCTAAAGCTTGAGGGCCCCTGGGTTCCATGGAGTGTCATTGTGCATCATCATAGCTGCACTATTCTTCACTTATTTTGTCTCTCTCTCTCTCTCAATGAGCTGGAGTCTCCTTTTATTCATATGTGTTACTCCAGCCTTTTGCAGAGTGGTCTGGTACAAAGAAGATAATTGAAATACCAGTTGACTGAGAGATGAGGCTATAGCTCAGTGGTAGAGTGCTTGCATGTACAAGGGCTTGGGTTTGATCCCCAGCACAGGAAAAAAGAAAGAAAGATAAAAGAGAGAAAAAAAAAAAAAACCTCACTAAATGTCAGTTAAATGAATAAATGGACAACTTGATTATCACATTATCCTTAAAGAGTATGTATTTTGTAATAAAAAATATATTGGCACATCATGTTTGGTGCTTTACAAGCACACAAATATTTGACAACTTTTCTGCCGTCCATGAGTTGACAGTTAAGTCAAATATTCTTTGGTAAATAAACATATGGCAGCAGAATAAAAACATTATATGTGCATGAAAGGCTTTTAAAATCACACTAATGGTGTAGGGAATTGGTTTAATAATTGTAGGAGTTTCTTGTTCAGACAGAAGAGGGTGGAGCACATTTTCTCTGTGGAATCCAGGAGGTTTTGTGACAAAAAAAAAAAAACAGAGGTGCCATCTACAGAGTTTCTTATATTTTAGAAGGAGAACAAGAGGGTAAAAGGCAGGGGTGGCCTAAGTCAGGGAGGGCCAAGTACCTCCTAGATAGGAGTACATGATGGTTACAAATCTTGAGGGTGTAAAGAGATGATAAAGTTTATTTCATAGTTCTGGAGGGTTGAAGTACAAAATCAAGGTGTTGGGTGTGTTGTTTCTGAGTGTTGTGAGAGGAAGAGGACCTTGGTTAGTTGATGTGCATCTTCACATTCACAGGGTGTTCTCTCTGCCTATGTGGCTGGCTCCAGATTTCCCCATTTAATAATGACACCTGTCACATTGGACTAAAGTCTACTCTATTGACTTCCTTTTAAAATTTTTTTATTTGTCCTTTTTAGATATACATAACAGTAGAGTGTATTTTTACATATACATGCATGGAGTATAACTTACTCTAAGTAGGATGCCATTCTTGTGGTTGTACATGATGTGAAGTTTCATTAGTCATATATTCGTATATGAACATAGAAAAGTTATGTCTGATTCATTCTGCTGTCTTTCTCATTCCCATTCCCCACTCCCTTTCCTTCATTATGTTTTGTCTAATCCAAAGAACATCTATTCTTCCCTCCCCCACCTTATTGTGTGTTAGCATAATAAGAGAGAACAGTTGACCTTTGGTTTTTTGGGACTGGTTTATTTCCCTTAGCATGATATTTTCCAGTTTCATCCATTTGCTAGCAAATGCCATAATTTCATTCTTCTTTATGGCTAAGTAATATTCCATTGTTTATATATACCACCTTTTCTTTATCCATTCACCTGTTGAAGGGCACCTAAGTTGGTTCCATAGCTTAGCTATTGTGAATTGAGCTGCTATAAACATTGATGTGGCAGTGTCACTGTAGCATGCTTTTTTTAAGTCCTTTGGGTATATACCAAGGGGGATAACTGGATCAAATGGTGGTTCCATTTCAAGTTTTCTGAAGAATCTCCATATTGTTTTTCAGGGTGGTTGCACCAATTTGCAGTCCCACCAGCAAAGTATGAGTGGACACTTTTCCTACATCCTCGGAAACGTTGATTGGTTTGTTGTTGTTGTTGTTGTTGTTGTTTAGATGGACACATCTTTTTATTGTATCTATTTATTTGTTTTTATGTGGTTCTAGGCATCGAATCCAGTGCCTCATGCATGCTAGGCAAGTGACCTACCACTGAGCCACAACCCCAGCCCCCCCAACATTTATTATTGCTTGTATTCTTGATAATTGCTATTCTGACTGGAGTGAGATGGGATCTCAGTGTATCTACTGACTTCTTTTTAACCTGATTACCTCTACAAAGATTGAATCTTCAAGAGAGGTCACATTCTGAGACACTGGGGATTAAGAATTCAACATGTGAATTTCTTAAAAAATATCAATAAACATTTTTATTTTATTTTATTTCTTTATGTGGTGCTGAGGATCAAACCCAGTGCCCCACACGTGCTAGGCAAGCACTCTACTACTGAGCCACAACCCTAGCCCTCAACATGTGAATTTTGACGGGGACACAATTCTACCTATGAAACAGGGTGCCCTGGAAGTGCTATGAGGTGAGGGTACGTTCATGTCCTTGTTCAAATTCCAGACCTCCAACGGAAAGTTTTTTTCTTTTTTCACTCTCTCTGTTACCATGCTGTCACTACCCTTACTCCAGTTCTTCTCTTCATGTGTGCTTTTATTAAGGCTGCTAAAAATGAGCACCCTTGGGTGGTACTTAAAGCTGTAGAATCTCCTGCCACAACAGGAGTTGCTATCTTCCTCACAACCATTCAACTTCTTGGCAGCACCACCCACATCCTGCCATACAGGTTAAAAATGCCAAATGTGAAAACTCCCAGTCTTGCTCACAACCAGAGCCCAGACAGGTGAGCCAGTCTTTACCAACAGGACCTGATGTGGCCTCTGCTGGGGACCTTTGGCAAAGTAGGCCCTCCTTAATAACTGAAAGAAACAAGATGGGAACACCCTTACCTTCCTGCCCAGGACATGCCTAGTGAGGAGGGTTATGCTCAGAGTTTCAAAGTGATGTCACTAAAGCACTGCGAATGGCAGAGCAGGAAAATTAAAACTGCTGAACAACTTGGGTGGGCGGATAGCCACATCCTAATCCCTGAAAACTGTAAATCTTAACCTTATGTGACAAAAGGGACTTTGCAAATGTAATAAAGCTAAGAATCCTAAGATGAAGAAGTTATCCTGATTTATCTGTATGAGCCTTAACTGAAACCATGAGTGTCTTTGTAAGAGGGAGACAGAGCCAAATTTGACCATACAAGTAGGAGAAGGGGATGTTGGAATGACTCAAAGTTGGGGTCATAAACCAAGGAATGTAGGTAGCCTCCAGGAGCTAAAACAGGCAAAAGAAGAGGCTCTCTCCAAGAGCTTCCAGAAGAAAACAGCCCTGCCAACTGACTAGTCCAGTGACACTGACTTAGGACTTCTAGCTCCCAGAACTATAAAAGATAAAGTTGTGTTATTTTAAGCTAAGTTTGTGGTAATTTATCATAGCAATAGGAGACCCATACAACATAGGACACCCTACCTACCTCTGGATTTCTTGTGAAATGATGTCATTTTTCAAATTCTTTGTGTTTTTAAGCTACTTTCAGTGAAACTTGTTACTTTCAGCCTGAAGCAACCTAAATAATATTTTTAGCATGATCTATGACCATTTGGTAAGGTTGTTAGGATACTGGCTCAGCTCTAACATAAAAGGATTTTTTTTTTATTAGTTACACATGACAGTACAATGATCTTGACAATTCATACATTTAAATCAAATGGGGTATTATTTCTCATTTTTCTGATTGTACAGGTTGCAGAATCACATTGGTCATACAGTCAAAAAGGATTTGCTTAATAGAGGGCTAGTTAGGCAGCTTGCAGAGCTTTGCTTGGAGGCTGGGGTTATAGCTCGATGGTGGAGCATATAACCTGGTATGCAAGAGACCCTGGATTTGATCCCCAACACTGCAAAATAAAAAAAAAAGAATTTTGCTCAGATCTAGGCTTCTTTTATTTAGCATATTGAATACTTCCCACTTTCTTGTTTTTAGTAGTGAAAAGAAATAGCAGTTTATTTAAATTATCATAGAAGTATGTCTGAGTCCTCTGCCATTCCTATGATGTTGTCTCATCCTTGTGGCCCAAGATAACTTGCCTTCACTCAACTGCAAGTCAGTCCATGGAAGAGGACAGGGCACACTCCAGAAGGCTGCCCTCCACTCACAGTGCAATGGTCAGAACCAGGTCACAAGGCCATGCCTACTTCTCAGGGAAGCTGGACGTCTTCATTCCAAAGTGTCCAATTAAGGCTGGAAATGTGGCTTTGTGGCAGAGTGCTTGCCTGACATGCATGAGGCTTTGGGTTCAATTCCCAGCAACACACACACTCTACAGGTTATGGGGGGTTGGGGATGTAACTCAATTGTTAGAGTGCTTGTCTAGCATGCACAAAGCCCTAGCGCCACAAAAAAGAAAAGCAAACAAATCAAAGTGCCCAATTAGAAATTCAAAAAGCAAAACAAAACAGGAGGCGGTGTACTTTGGGGAACAACAAATGGTCTCTGTTTCAGTTCTGTTTTAGGAAAGAAGCTATAAGCATTAGAGTTAAAATCAAGGAGGCTTCAGCCCAACAGTTAATCCTGCTGGTGAAGCTTAACTCATTCTAGACCACTTCCTTCACCATGGGTTAAATTGTTTATGTTGGTTTTGTTGGTTAGTTGTAGCAGAACTGAATATATAAGAAAGATATTAATAGTCCCCTTCCCTTGCCTTCCCATCACACCTAAAAGCACCTTGTTGGATCACCAATGCTCAGAAAGACACTTTGAAACATGTCCCTCTAAGAGGAAATGAAACCGTACTGCTTTACAGATAGACACTCTAATTTGGGGGATTCCTGAGGCTGCTGAATTTATTTCTCCTTGAGTTATGCTGAACCACCCACCTCAACCCTTGGTAATGAAAAACTGGACCCATCCTGCTGCATTCAGTGCTTGGTTTATTTTAGAGTCACTGAACAGGGAAACCACTCAGCAGATGAGAAGACATTTTCAACGACACCCTCCCCCCATAGTTAGTGGCACTATTCACTAGAGTGAATGCTGGTTGCCATGGCACTGCTTTAAATTGTGCCTGTGCTGAATATCTTGTCGCAGTGTTGCATGCTGCTCCCATACAGTGAGACCACATCTATCTCGTCTTCCTGCTTGCTGAATGATGTCTGATGCCTACATCAGGAATAGACCCATGTCAGCCAGAGAGCAAATGCATGTGGGTGCCACACTCCCTGCCTCGTCCATCTGTAAAGTATAGGGATTGGAAACATCTAAACGAGGAAACAAGCGATCTGAGCTCTACTCGCAGCTCTCCACTGTGTTCCTTTGGGCAAACGCATTGAACTCTCTGTGCCTTGGACTTCTCACCTGCACAATGAGAAAGATGGAATAGATGATCCCCAAGGTCTCTTCCTGATGTAACTGGCTCTGATTCCTGCATGCTGTTTTGCAGCAGCAGAGGCTCTGCAGAGAACCGGCATCCAAGTGAGTGAGGCAATCCCTGTAAGCGGTTGCGCAGCCCTCCCAAGCTGACTGCTCTGAAACTCCCCTCCAGCACCTCAGGGCTGTTTCAGATTTGTTTTGAGTTAATTCCCTGGCAAGATGCCATTTGCTGAGAAAGGGCCCTTCTGATGTATTAAGGGGATTGTGAGTCATTATTTACCTTGGAAACACTTTCTTCTCAGGATAGTCCCAGTTCAAGGCTCACATAGCACTCCTCCCCAGAAAAAGGTAAGTTCTAAAACTAGAGAAAGGCATGCACTTGAGGCTGGTCTTTGAACCTATTTTGCAGAGTGGTGTCTCTTGGAACTGGGAGAGGTGGAGGAAAGCAGCCCTGATACCTGTCTAACCAGCGTGCACCACGTCCCTCTAGCTAGGTTATGGATGAAGTCATCTTTCTGTTTCTGCTTGCCTTGCCCTGGTCCCTGGCCGTCGCATGCTGACTTAGAAACTGGGCTTTTGCCTTCAAATTCTCCTTTCGATTACTTCTGGCAATCCACAGTAAGGATTTCACACACACACACACACACACACACACACACTCACGAAAGCCCAGAAGTAACAGAGACAAGAGTAATAGCAGGTCGTGGCATAAACCAGGGTACAGTCATGGGAAAAAAATCTAATAACAATCACCATCTTGCAAATGAGGATTGTGCAGCTCTGTCTGCATGATATTGAGAGAAAACTCTCTACAGATGTCATAGACATGAAACATTGACTGACTCTTGAAGAACAGGTGCAGGATCCATAATAATGATTTTTAGGGAGATGTGATGAAGCAAATGTCCAATGTCTTGCTCCCCAAGTGGCTGAGAATCATTCATTTCTTTTTCTTTCCTTTTTTTTTTTAACTAGATCTCATTTTGTTCCCTGGGCTGGCCTTGAACTTGTGCTTCTCTTGCCTCAACCTCCCTAGCAGATGGAATTACAGGAGTGTGCCACCTTACCCAGAAATATTCTTTTGTGGCTTTTTTTGTTTTTTGTTTGCTTTTTTTTTTTTCTTGGTAATGTCCTAGACTGGAATTAAGGCAAAAAGATCATTGCATGTCTTTCAATGTCATGCTGGAGCATTGTCTAACAGACCCAACCAAGCATTATTCCTTTGGAGAATGGGTTTTTGTTTGGCTTGTTAATTATTATTATTATTATTGCATTCCATCATTTGTCCTGTGTCCTTAGTCTCCCCCAGTCTGTGGCAGTTTCTCAGTCTTTCCTTATTTTTCTTGACCTTGACACTCTTGAAGAATGCCAGGTATTTTGTAAAATGTCCTTTAATTTGTATTTAATGTTTTCTCATGATTAGACTGAGGTTATGGGGGAGGAAAACAATGGAGGTAATCTCTCTCATTCTATCTCTCTCCCCACTCCCCAGTTGTCTTTTAACACACATACAATTTAAGGCCTTCACTGAGAATAATCTTGTGATACTCAGGGGAGGAGGATTTGTGATATTCAGAAGAATGTTCATGATACTGAGATGAGGGAGAGAATTTCATGTTGTTCTGCAGAGGAAGGGAAACATGATTATAAGTGAGCAAATTCTAAAGTGTAGCTTCAGTAAAAGATGCTGATAGCACACATATCAAATGGGACACAGTGTCCAGCAAAATCTTAATGAGCTGGGATTTTGCTAAGATTTTGACTTTTTCTCTAACCGGCAATTTAAGCAGTATGAAGTTCTATTATGGAGTTATTTTTCTTCATCAGTAGACAAGACTATACCTTGAATTTAAATTTATTCCAAGACTAAGGGGAAGTTTACAAAATATTTTAAGCTGGAGACTAGTATTCCAAGCTGAAGAAACAGCATGTTCAGAGAGATGGAGCCCACGTGGTAGCCCCTGCCTACAGTTCCAGCTACTTGGGAGGCTACAACAGGAGGATTTCTTGAACACAGGAGTTCAAGACTAGCCTGGGCAACAGAGTGAGTCCCTGTCTCTAAAAGCATAAAAGAAATAAAGACATGAAGGTGCGAGGAAACTTTAGGCACATTCAAGGAATCAGAACGTTTGGAGGGTAGGGTGGGGAAAGGCAACTGTGAGATATGAGGTTAGAAAGGAATCAGGGAACAAAGGGGAGTATATAACAGGTTAAGGCATTTTGGATCTCCTAAGTGACTCAGAAGCCAACGGTTGACCTCATTCTGAACCTCGATCCCATTCAACTGACTTACAAGATCAAGTCACCAATTTCATGGAATCACCAGGAAAATGCATAGATGGAACACTGCAAGTTCATCCCTAGCTCAAATGATATAAAGCTAATGTGTTATGAAGAACTGCAGTTTGTGACTATTGGTCCAGCCATCACCAACATTTAATTTATCAGTGCTATTGAAAGGAGTGATTGGGTGGGCAGACATCCTCACTCACCTTATACTACAGGCATAGCTACCACATCTTCTTTAGATTTTTCTACCACCTCTTTTTTAATTGCTCTAGTACTCACCACTAACCATTAATTGTTGGTTCTATCCCAAGCCATTTTCTCACCCTATGCTCTTTCTACCTACATGATTTTATCTAGCCTTGTGCTTCCTTCATTATACAATGCCCTGAAAATTCCAAAATCTATACCATCTGAGTTGCCACCTGATCTCCAAACTGTATTTCCAACCATCTCCTAGTCTCTGATATTTTGATGACACATGTACCTTAAATTCGGCATGTCTAAAACAAAACAAGTTATTTTCCTCTCCTCCACCAAAATCTCCTCCTTTTGTGTTCCTTGTTTCAACTATTAGGACGATCATGCACCTAATTCCCCCTCACCAGAAAATTTAGAGTCATCTTTAGAAAAGAAAGATTTATTTTTACTTCTCACATCTAATCTGCTGCCAAAAATTATCTATTTTTAAACCCATTTCACCTCTTTGCCCAAATACTTTATACCATCATCTCTCCTTTGAACTGTTATTATTCCTTCATGGTTCTTGTCACTCTCTGACATTTATTAGAGTAACTTCTATGTTGAAGAGGAATCAGATGCTCCAGAGGGCTGGTTTTTGCCCAATAGTTTATCACTCACTCCAGGAAAAGAAAAAAATATTCTCTGATTGCTCTAGTTGCAAGAAAAATCTAATTTTAGAAACTAGTATGTTCAGTCCAATATAATAATCAGAGCTTCTAACTTTTTGTAAACTTAAGGAATCTTTCTTCCCCCAGCTTGGTTCACTCAAGGTATAGGCCCCAAAGTTGAAGAGAGGGTGTCCTGAGTGCTGTTTTCTCCTCTTCCTCCACCAGTCTCTCCCCCACTTTCTGTGACTTCTGACCACCCCGGACTTGGAGTTTCTATGAAATATTAAATGATTCAGGATGATGCTTTTTTTTTCTGGTTACTTGGTGGCACTGATCAAGAAGTTCTCTGACTGCTCTTCATCCCTTGAAGGAGATGCGGGCATGGCCTCTGCTTTGGTTAAGAAATGCATCAGTAGGTGATTTCATCACTGTTTGAACATCACTGAATGTAAAAACAAACCTGGACAGCTACCATGGAACTAGACCATATAATCTTATGGGGCAATTAGATGTGACTAAAATGTCATGCACTAGGGAGATGGTGAAAAGTCACCATTGACTAAAATGCCATGCAGTGCTAGGCTGTATAAAGCACATACATATCATAAAATTAATATTTTTAAAGTGTACAATTCAATGTGTTTTTAGTATAGCCACACAACTTATGCAACCATCCCACTCTGTAATTTCATCACCACCCCCCAAAGAAATCCCCAACACATTAAAAATTCTTCCCCATTACTGTTGGGTGCAGAGCAGGCTGAACTGTGTTGTCTGCAGGGCAGGCTGAACAGATGTTGGCTGCAAGATAGCCCATGCACTCAAACCCCCCTCTATCTGGTCCTTTATCACCTGTTTGCCTCAAGTCTGAACATTCAACCCCGCTCAAGGCTGAACACTTAACCCCCACTTGGGCCAACAAGGTAGCTTGCAGACCCAGAGGCCCCATTAGATTTGGGCTATAAAAACTCCCTCCTGCCAGGCCCCCCCCTCTCTCTTGCTCTCTCTCTCTCTTGCTCTCTTTGTCTTTCTTGCGCGCACTCTCTGTCTCTCTCTTGCTCTTGCTCTCTCCCTCTTCATCTCTCCTCTTCTCTTCCCCCCCCCTTCTCTCTCTTCTTCTTTCCTACTTTCTTTTCTCTTTGTTGCACTGCTGCAATAAAGATCTTTTGGTTACTCCGAGTGTTGTGGTCACTTTTCTTTCAGTTACCTCCTTCTCCCAGCCCTGGAAACCACTAATATGCTCTTCATTTCTATGATTTTTTTTACTCTAGAAAATTAATATAAAGAAAATCATAAAATACGATCTTTCATTCCTGGCTTCTTCCACTTAACATAATGTTTTCGAGGTTTCCCTCATACTGTAGCATGAATCAATGCTTCCTTCCATTTTAGGTTTGAAAATATTCTATTATTTAGATATTCCACACTTGACATTTATCCATCACTTGTTGGACAAAGCTGGTTATTTCTATTTGTTGGCTTGTGAATAATGCTTCTATAAACACTCCTGAGAAAGTTTTTGTATGGATGTACGTTTTCAATTCTCTTGGCTGTATACTGCTGGGTCATATGGTGACTCTATGTTTAACTTTTTGTGGAACTCCCAAACTGTGTTCTAAAGTGGCTGCACCTATATACAATTCCATCAGCAGTATATGAGCATTTTAATTTCTTCACATCCTGGTCAGCTCTTGCTATTGACAACAACCTGCACTGATGAGATGAGCTGGGTTCAAAAGAACTGGCTGCAACATTAAGCTAAGAAAACGATGAAGAAATCATGCAACACAGAAGTAGTTTTCATTTTGAGGGTAGGACGGCTCTGCGACCTTAAGGGTCAGCTGCCACGCTGGAAGGTGCTAGAAAGAGAACATGCACCCAGAATCTCTTTATTTTTATAGGGGACACACAAAGGAGGTTCCATGGAATGTTCTTCACCAAATAAGGCAGGGGATAAGGTTTCAAAGGTGGAGTCTTGCTTTTTGATGTCTTGTGGTCAGCAGATTGATTGACATCTTGGCAAGTTACACCCATCTCAAGTGCTGGGTGGGATCACAAGCAGAGCTAGAGGAGAGGCGCACTAGCACAGCCTAATCAGCATGTAATGCCAGACCTGTCCCCTCATATAGCTCCAATGTGCACAGCTCACACACACAGCCCATGGATGGCTCACGACAAGAGATGGTGAGGGGGCAGAGTGTATGGCCCCTCCATTCTTTCTAACTTCCGCTCAACTCCTTTACTTTTCTCAGCTTGAAGAGTGCTGTTCTAGTTAGGGATGGAAAGGCATAAGGAAAAAGGATTCTTGCTGATCACAGACTTTCAAGTTTTCTACCTTAGATTTTAAACTCTTAGCTCTAGAATTGGAAGGTGAGAATTTGGCTATTGCATTTGTCATTTTTCAGCTCTCTCCTGAGACGCGTGTGAGCCCATCTCCATTATAGACTGAACAAGGTGATCAAGAAGAGAAAAACAAACACTATTTTATTATTCTGGAATATGTATATTTATATGTACATTTGTGTGTATGATATTTATATTTATGCATCAACTTATTGAAGGAGGTAAACACCTGGAAGGAAACACTGTAATTGATCACTAGACCACAGCTGATATTTAGCATTCTCTTCTCCATTATCCAATCCCTTTTTGCCCTGACCTCTGACCAGCACTTCAAGTGGACAGCAATTTTTCCACCCAAACCTTCATTTCAAAGTGATCTCAGCCTTTGGTGGTCATGCCAGTTGGAAGGCTGGAATAATCACCCACTGACTGTTACTTTGGACACAGATACATACACCAAAACAAGGAAGTCCCCGAGGTATTCCTAGGCTTCTCATGTGGATCCCCACTTGGCAGCGGGGATCATTTTCCTTTGAGCAGTGTCAACCACACTTGCCAACACCATAACTCTTTCTTGCCATCCATAACTAGGTGCCTAAGAGAGAAAATATGTTCCCTAAGGCAGGTATTCTTCCCTTAGAGAATAAAATACCAACACAGCAAAGTCCAGAGTTGAGTAAATGGGAAGCAAGCATTTTATGATCGAGTAAATTAGATAAAACTTTGAAAGGCACCATTCCCAAATCTTCTACCAGTATTTCCTTCCAGGTATTAGATGCTTCAAGTTACCAAGTACATGATAAAAACCAGTTAACTAGTTAGTGCCGTGTCCTGTTGCCTTTCTGTGTTCATTATGTGGCAAGTTCCTTAACTGAAGACTCATCTCCCTCTGATATTATGTGGCAGCTAGGTCCTAAAGGCATCTCCTCTGCAGTCTGGATGAGGTAGAAGATGTGCCTTTTTCTCAAGTGTGGGCTGGCAGTTCTGGGTTCCCCAGTTAATGGAGCAGGGCAACCAAATTGTGTTTTCCATTACCTCCAAATTCAGGAATCCCTATAAATTGTAGAGAATATGGATCCCTATTTTAGCCCACTGGGTCCTCCCCTAGAAGATTCCATGAAACAGCGAATTCTTATATTTTCATAATATTTCCTTCCCACCCTCTGGCATGTATGTGTCTAAAATATTGATGTCAATACCAGTGATAGGGCTGGGGTTGTGGCTTAGTGGTAAAGCACTTGCCTGGCCTGTGTGAGGCACTGGGTTTCAATTCTCAGCACTGCATATAAATAAATAAATACAATAAAGATCCATCAACATCTAAAAACAAATTTTTTAAACCAGTGAGAACAGCTACTTCCACTCCATAGACCACATATGTTTGGTGTATTCAATGAAGATCTGCTTCATGGCTTATAGGATGGTGAGATGGTCAAGATCCCTACTGGACTCCACATATCCCTACGGCAGTGTGGCCAGGAATATATTTCTATTAAGTGAAAGCAAACTCTATCTGGAACAGCCTTTATCAGAATGGGGGAAAAAATACCATTGCTTTATCTGTTTTGGGTGCAAGGACTGTGTTAATATGCTCCAGAAGATAAACTGTATCTTAATCAGTCACTGAAATAGGAGTTACCAACTAATCAGGTTTACTTAATCCACTACTATTTCCAGGAGCCATCCATCCTGGAAATGGGCATACAAGGAATCAAGCTTAGTTTCAAAGTGTTTAACTGTGGCTTGTGATTCCCCTAGAGGTACGGTATTAGATTTGTTTATTATTCTGGTGAGGAGAACAAACTTCAATGGTTTCTGTTTGGCCTTTGCAAACACAGTGCTCCTTTCTATATTGCTCAGAGTGTCATCTGAGGATGGGGATCTGACACTTGCTAAGGCTATCGTTCCAACTCTATGCTTTACTCAGGAACTGGAGAAATAATCACTGGACCTATTATAATATGAACTCAGGTTAAAACCCCACTTTTCACTGATTACCATTAAATCCACTCTAATCAGGGACTGCAGTGGATTCGTGGGCCTCTAGAAATCTCCTATTAGTTCAGAACCAGTATTCTTTATTCTTTTCACATACCCCAGGACAAAATTACCAGATATAGTTCAAGGTCCCTTTCAGAATGGCAGGTAAGAGGTTTCAGAGTCTGTCAGTATGAGTGAGATAGGTCCTTCCTGCAGATATCTGGTGTCATTTCCATTCTGGGCATCCAGGTCTGTTACCAGTCTGGGTCTATGAACTGGAATATGAGCTGTGATTTCTGTGGAAGTTCAAATCAGGCCTTTGTTCTCCAAACCTGAAGCTCGTTTTAGTTCAGTTACTCACATCACAGAAAACCTGCATGATTCACCTGTTGATTTCACTCCCAGGGATACCTTAGGCAGAGTCTGACAATCAGACCCTTTTCCATTACTTTTTACCAAGCCCACTGGAACCAATTGAGTAACCATGACCACTTTGCTTCCAGCAGATAATTAGTTTTCTTTGTACTCTGCCACTGTGCACTCCTGGATACCTGCTTATAATAGGAAAAAAGCTTCAACATCAACAATTCCTACCACCAGTCCTAGCCCACAGACTACTGAGAAATTCCTGGTGCTTCAATCTCCAAGTCTGGTGAAATGAGATTTTTTTTTTTTTTACATACCCTCTGTCCTGTTGAGGCCCAGCCCCTGGAAAACAGATTCGGGATCCCAGAAGCTAGAAAAGATGCAAAGTGCATTTGGGATAGTAGCCATGATTTATTTAGAGGTGGCTGCAGTCCTCCAACCCCAGTCGTTCTACAGGCCAAACAAAGAAGGCATAGTGTCAACAGGTTACATAATTGAGCACATATTCACAAGCACATGTTTGTGACTTTGAATACAAATGCTGAATCAGGGTGTTTATGACAGTTGAAGCTCAGACCCTGGGAACAGATTTGAGATCCCAGCAGGTGGAAAAAGACGCAAGACACAGTTGGGATAGTAGATGTTCTTTATTCAGAGGTGGCAGCAGCCCCCAACCCCCCAACCTCCAGCTCTAGCCCCAATTTGCCCCAGCCAGTTCCATTTCAACCCCCTCCCCCAGCCATTACTATAGACTTCTTTTATATGTAGGCCAGACAAAGAAAGCACATTGCTAACAGGTGAAGTAAGTAGACACATGCTTACAAGCAAATGTTTATGACCTTGAGTACGTATATTGAATGAGAGTATCATGACCTTGGCATGAATTCATGACCTTGTCTAAAAACATAACCTGTGGGAAGCCGCAGCAAAGGAGTCTAACTATAGCCATCTTGGGCCTGCCCTACACCCTCTCAAGGAGATATAGTTAGGGGGTAGGTGGACAAGATGTTTATGTCAGATTTTGTCAGTTGAAAATCAGGCCCAATTTCACCCTTTCTACATCCTTCTATGTGTTTGTTAGGAATTCTTGGAATATTTCCCAAACTCATTCATCAACTCAGTACTGGATAGAGGTCCTGCCTTTGAAGCGGGGTGGAAGATAGGAAGTAGGAGGGCTCAGTCTCTCCTGGCTCTGGCAGAAGTACTAATTGTAGACAATAAATAGGTTGCAATGGCACTGCAATTTCAATCATGGAAATGCCAACTCAGATCACTTGTCATCTGGAGCAGATCAGCAGTGAGCACGAGTTCACAGGCTTCAGCATCAAGTGGTAGCAGCTCTCTGATCTCTAGATAAATCCACATCTCTGTTTTGCTCTTCCAGTTCTTCCAACACCTTTGTAACCAACCCCCTGCATTCAATTCCTTTCTGCTTCAAATATCTAGAGTGGTAAGAGCAAATCTAGCATTCCTGTCTCCTAAAATTTTTGAATTCCTCTCCCTCTATCAGTTGTTCACAACACATAATAAATATTAGAATCATCTATCAGTTTAAAAATACTGATTCCCCTCCTCCCTCGAGATTCTGATTGAGTTGCCCAGGCACCAGTGATTTTTAAAGTTCCCCAGGTGATTCTAATGTGCAGTCATTTGAGATCCTCTGCTCTCTCATGCCAAAGAATTTCTGGCCTTTCCATATAATCACAAATGAGCCAGCAGTATTTCAGGTCAGGGCTAGCTGACCACTCCGCCCCCCATCAAAACAAAACAAAAAACTCTTAAAACCATTATTAAACTATTCTCAATGCAGTGAGATTTCAGGCAGTTTTAATTTTTCCTTATGTTTTACTGAATTGTTTTAATGAACATTGTTTTAAATTATTTTAAAAGTTATTTTTCAGGGCTGGGGCTGGAGCTCAGCGGTAGAGCGCTTGCCTTGCACGAGTGAGGCACTGGGTTCCATCCTCAGCACCACATATAAATAAATAAAGGTATTGTTGTCCATCTACAACTAAAAAAAAAAAAGGTTATTTTCACTGTGTAAAGACAAATGATCCTCCTGTCTGCACTAGCATGTAACTGCACCCATATCACTACATCCAACCCAGACTAAAATTATGTTCTGACATTCTTGTTTAAGCATCCTCAAAATGCATTCTTAGAAACATCATCAGGACTTAAAAAATATAAGTAAACAATGGGTCACAGACCATAAAGACTGTCCCCTCACTATTGTTGTAGTTAGGTGCTAAGTGAATGGAGCCCTTGGAGTAGCCACACTAGGTATAAGTAATTATCATGCTATTCAAGTCACTTTGTATTGCCATTTCCTTGCTCTTTTCACACTCTTATCTGTCCCACCCTGCTCTGCAGCAGGCCGTGTAGTATTTAGATTTTGGTTATTGACATAGCAAAATGAGAAGTAGGGCGTAGGACAGTTCCTACACAAGGGAAAGACTGCCTTCTTAGGCAAAGGATATAACCCTTCTTGAGACAGAGAAGCTTAAAAGATTAAATTTCAGAAGTTTTTGAAGGTTGAAATATTTAAATTTTTTTTTGGTTGGCCTAACTAATTTTTTTTTTATTCTGCTTTCCAATTTAATCTAATCCAATGCTTGCCAACTTTTTTCATGCTGTGACAGTTGAACCCATATTGCCTCTGGGTTATCATAACGGTGTACTTATACCCAGAGCCATCAAACTGCCATGTCTTTTGACTGGGGTCCATGCCATTTCCTCTGGAGGATGTATTCTTCCAGTCAATTAAACCCTAAAAACATATGGGTACAAGCTACACATCAGGCACTATGATAGGCTCTACTACCATAAGCACTCCCCCTCCCCTGCCATCAGCTCCAGTGGTCTGGCCCAAATGTCACATCTTCCATAAATTTTTCCTTGACTTCCCCACAGGGATAATTAATGGTTTTCTCATTCTCTATTCCAACAGTTATTTATCCATGAAATAAACCCTTGGCATTCATAACATTTAAACTTCCAGGAACTACTCCATCAATTTTCCCTTTCATTTCCCAGTCCAGAACTTAACATTTCTAGTTTAGCCAATTTAAAAGTTACTCTAAAAGATAGTTTACAAAGTGTCATCATTTGTCATTTTACCAAAGCACAAATGGGAGCCATTCTCCCTGAAAAGCTGGGGACAAGAATGAATCACTTCCTTTTGGAAGTCTTTCCTGATCCTCTATGCCTCCCAGGCTCAAATTGGTAGCCCTCTGAATCATTTGGTATACTTCCAGCTCTAATAGAAGATGGGAATAACAATATTTATTTCACATAACAGACTCTGAGGGTGTGGTACTTTCAGAGTCCGATGATCTCCTCAACAATGTAAGGGAATGGGGTCAGGAATTTTGCAGCTCTCTTGGCCAAGTCCACATGGTCACATGACAACAGCTGCTCTAAACAGCATCCTTCACATAAACTCACTTCCAGTGGGGTGAAAACGCAGGCTTCCCTTCCATCTCACTTTTTGCCAAGAAGGAAAATGTCTTCCAGGAACTACTCCATCAATTTTACCTTTCATTTCTCAGTCCAGAACTTGGCCATGTTCTGTCACTAACCCCCATACAGTTATCCTGTATTGGGTGGGGTCAGGGGCATTGATTCCAGAAACCCCCTGAGGGTACCAAAATCCATGGATGCTCAAATCCCTTATACAAAATGACATAGTATCTAGATATAACCTACGTATATCCTCCTGCATACTTTAAATCAACTCTAGATTACCTATAATAGCTAATAAAATGTAAATGCTATATAAATAGTTGTTATACTGTATTGTTTAGAGAATCCTGACAAGAAAAAAGTCTGTACACGTTCAGTGCAGACAACCATCATAAGGTTCTAACCACATTTTCAAGCCATGGTTGATTGAATCCACGGATGCTGAACCCACAAAAAAAGAGAGTGGGTTATATTCAAGGTGACCCACATGACCACACTTGTTGAGATAAATGGTCCTTGGGCCAGCAGCATCAATATCCGCAAGGAACTTGTTAGAAATGCAAAACCTCAGGCCTCACCTAGAACTACTAAATCAGAAACTCTGGGGGTTTTAACAAGAACTCTGGTAACAAGCCCTCCAGGTGATTCTGATGCAAAAAAAAGTTTGGCATCCCTATGTTAGATTTACCATACCTCATTCTGGTTCTGGGGGAGGGATTCCTCCCCCACCTGAACATCTTGACTCCTGGAATAAAATCAGGATTTCATAATTAAGAAAGAAGAAGGGAATACTTTGAGGTAGACAGCACTCTCCTATTATTGTATTTCCTTTTATTGCATTATTGGCCCATTGATTTTCTTGCTCACTCCCTGACTCAACTGCATTCTTAAATTTTTCTTTTATATTAGTGTTTCTATCCATAGCACAATAGAAGGCACTCGATTAATCCATGTTGGACAAATGGGTGAACATTAAGGTGGCCTCCACTTTTTAATTATCCATCACTTTCACAGCTGCTTCCTGTTGCTTTCCACTCAAGGAACATTTTCACATCAGCTCATGTGAGTGAGCCAAGAACTGTAGCTCTTCTGGGGGAGTTGAGAACAATTACTCCTTTGCATATGGGATAAGTGTAGACCCTGGCTTCCTGAGTGCACGTTGAACCTTTGTGCACATTCATTTGTGGTCAGCGGTGTCCTTGGAGAGCAACGCTATACAATCGCAAAGAACTGAACATGTTAACTGTCGAGCTGAGTTCTGGCTGCTGATTCCTGCCTGGCAGTCTTTCTCAGAGGCAGCTGCATAGCAGAGTCAAACACAACCTAAAAAGAAGCCTTCAGGCTTAGTCCACATTGTGAACAGCATTGAGGCCATGGCAGCTAGCAGTAGCACTTGTTCCATTCTGCCCAGTACAATAACCTGGACAAGCCTCTTGGACTTTCTGAAGCTGTTTGTAGGGTTAAAAGTGACAGAAATGCAAAGTGGTGAAAATACAGGGATAGGGAAGACTAATAAACACAGAACTAAAAAGTCCTCAAGTAGTATCAGTTTCAGCTGCAGCTGAACAGAGGCTCACAGACAATGTCCTCAGGAACCTTCTCTCTTCATTGCTCAACTGAGTCTCCTTGGCTTCATTCTCTGGCAAGCTTTTACAAAGCAATGGAGGAGCAACTCCAGACTCATATCCCATCAACTTGGCACTCCCAGCGAAAAACAAGCCCCTCTTTCATGGAAGTGTCAGCAAAAGTCCTGAGGAAGACTCTCATGTTCTGACTAAAATTACATGGACATTCCAGTATAAATGCCTGCTTAGGTTGATAGACGTGCCCAGCGTGGATAGGGGTGTTGAGTCTGGTGGCAGTCAGTCTCACCTGAGCTGCAGGGATAAAGAGTAAGGAAAATTCCCACTTACACACACCCCCACAATTCACAGTGCTGTTATTAGAGGCAGGGGGTGACTGCTGAGGATGCAAAACCCATAGACGCCCTGTCTACCATGTTCCTTATTCTGGATCCCACATATGTGCAGAGCTGGGTATCATTTTCCAAAACGAGGAAGAAAATAGTAACTCCTAAAGACAGAAAGTACAGGCCCTTTTTCTTTCTCACTGGCTGGAAATAGCTCCAAGCCCTCCAGAGCAGGGCTGGGGGATGGCACCAACCACCTTACTCTCTGTGCAATTTAATCCTCCTGAACAGTCAGTTCCACTACACCCCCTCCACTGTAGTACCCCCCGCCACCCTCCCTCCCATGGTTTCTTGGCCTGCTTTACCCTCTTTTGTAATCATCAGTTAACATCTGCGATATTTTATTAGAGGCAGGAAGGATTTTTTTTTTCCTGCTTTACCCTTCTTCCTGCTGAGGTTGAATGCAAAATAGATTCAAATAGCACAATAAGGCAGGCAGGCTGCTTAGCATAATAACCTAAAGATGTGTTAAACTGGGAAGAGTCAGAGATTTCGATTCCTCCCTCTGCCACCCCCAGGGCAAGCCTTCTCTTTCCAGCACTATTATAGCTTAAAGCTCTGGGTCCACCTAGGAAATAAATGGATGAAGCCGCAAAACGGACAATTCAGACTGAGGAAGGGGACAAAATGTTAAGTAAGGGAAGAAAAAGCCCTGACACAGAGAGGAAAAAATAAACTCTAGTGGGGTAAAAAAGCAAAGGCAAGATGTCTCTCTTGTCTTTCATGGAAAAAATAAAAGTCTGCAAATGAATGACAAAGCAAACTATACAAGGAGATATAGCCTTTCTTTTATTCCCCCAATACTGGGGATTGAACCCAGGGATGGGATGCTTTACCACTGAGCTATATCCCCTGCCCTTTTAATTTTTTTTTAATGAAGGTGAAAATTATTCCTTTATTGCAAACACTTCCAGTAACAATGCATTAAAGACCCATTGATATACAATGCCCTTTTAATTTTTTATTTTGAGACAGGATCTAGCTAAGTTTCTGAGACTGGCCTAGAACTTGTGATCCTGCTACGTCAGGCTTCTGAGTTTCTGGGGTTACAGGTTTGCACCACCGTACCCACAGAGACATACTCTTTAAATTGCCAACAAAATCAAGGATTTAGTCCCTTCCCCACACAACTTTTACTAGAAGTTTAAGAATTAATAAAATGACTAGATGATTAATACCAAAGTAAGAGGCATTCTGGCTTAAACAGTTCTAAACTGAGGTTTTGTACACTAAGGAGGAAAGTTAGTAAAATAGGGCACAGAGACCACCCCCAAATTTCCAGCTCCCCTGCAGACCCTGTAACGGACAGTCTTCCCGATTCAGTGTCTGTGCTTCATCAGCAAGTCCATTTGTGGCATGGATCACATGGCCATGCCTTTCCAACACAGGAGTAAACTGATGGGGTTGCGTAGTTATTTATTTTTAAAAGCATTCAACTTCTGAATTGTAAGGTATCACAAAGGCAATATTTTGCTGACTTTGAAATCCCTTCTGAATTTATTTTTCAAATAAATACATTTCTTCCTCTGTTCTGAACTTGTGACACTCTCTTACATGTGAATATTAGGAGTCCTTTTCAAGAAACTCGCTGTCTCTCCAGCAGTTTCATGGAAACAGACTTCTCTATATCTAGGTTTCTTCCTATGGGACCCTTCTTTTTTTTTTTTTTTTTTACAAATGCCGCAGTCTGGCTGGGCACAAAATCATGAGCCACTCACAGCTTTGTAGATTCAAACAGCAATTCTTTATTCCCGAACTCACACCGGCACTCTACACACGTTCTGGGGAAATCCACGTTCTCTGCCAAATTCACGTTCTGGGCGAAATCCCAAATACTCTCTGAATCCCACGAGAACTCAACGGGAACTCAACAAGCAGGCAGGCCTGAGGCAGCAGGATACGCCCTATTCCCAGCAGGGTACACCTTAAACCTGGAACCGCCCTAAACCCGGATTGTCCTAAACCGGGAACGCCCTAAACCCCGATCCACCCTGGTCCTTGAGCAAGGTCACCTTACATGCAATGACACTGCAAATGACCTGGGTCATGCCATGCGTCATTCTTACTTAGCAATGGCCCTCAGCATCTCCCTCCTTCTGATTAATTAAACAACAAGCAATGTGGCTTAAGGACCGTGCCTGGTAGGTTGTCCAATTCAACATATGGTTCTTACCCGTCATGGGAAAAACTGACCTTTAGGCGTCAGCCTCCTGTCTTAGGTTGATACCACTGCAATTGGATCATACCCGTCACTGACTACCGGTCCAGCATACAGCCATACTTGTGGATAGGCCTATGCACCAGTGGGGGGGTGAGGTTCTTGTCTCACCTCTGTTGGCCCCCAATTTTGGCCTTGGTGCCAGTGGGGGGGTGAGGTTCTTTGCCTCACCTCTGTTGGCCCCCAAATTTTAGACCATCACTAGCAGAAGGGAGGAGGATACAGAAATGCCACGACACCAAGCCAATTGACGGCTCCTTTGGAAAAATTGCATCACTGGTGACACCATCAGCAAAGATATGCCAGCACTACCACAAACAGAACCCCGACTCCAGACAATCACTGGGTCAGGACCTTTCCATTGTCCTGTGAGAATATCTTTCCAAAGTACCTTAGGCTTATGTACATTTTTTGGATACATATGCCTTTCCGCAGCACTAAG
>NW_025999961.1:6194153-6201847 GCF_001458135.2 Marmota marmota marmota
CATTTATTGCTGCATCAATATGGTTCCAGTACTAATGAATTCTTGTTTCTCTTATAGACCATCCATCATTCAAATGGCCCTCCAGACTATTACTTCTCAATCAGACTTCTATCGTGGACCACTCCATAGACCCGATTTTTAAAGGGGGACTCCAAACTGCTTGCCCCACATCGTCCCTTTTCAGCCTGAAGAAGCCAGAAAGATCTTCTTCGCCCCCCTTCCTTACAGCAGTAAGGAGTTCCCAAATTAGAGGGGGGAATGAAGCCAGATCTAAAGTTAGGTAGTCAGTGTAGTTAGATAAATCGGGTCTAATGCCAAGTGAAATCTAAAATGGAGGCCATGCTGGCAATGATTCCGGGAAACGCAGGACAACTCATGGAATGTTAATGAAGTCCCGAAAAGGCCCTAGGCCAAAGTCCACCTCAAAGAAATGTTAATAAACAGCCCCCAGCAAAAAGGTGCTGACTCAGAAGTCCTTCCTGACCAGATTACTTCTTTGGCCCACCTGTGTCCCACCCCTCGGGCCTTCCCACCTACATTCCATCACTGAAAGAACTATAAAAAGGGGAGACAACATCCCTTCCACGGATTCCACCTCTTGGGTCCCCTTCTTCCTCCGGGAGAAGTCTTTTCTGCTGTCCTTTAATAAACTTCTAATTTCTACTCTGAAATAAATAAATAAATAAATAAATAAATAAATAAATCACAACAAGAACACATTGTTTTTTGAAATGGTCACCCATTCTCTCGCCTTCCCTCAGGGGCAAGCAATTTCACTTACCTCCAAGCTTTAGACGTTCCACGTACAGGCCACCAAATGCCGCAGTCCGGCTGCAGCAAAATAACCGGGGAGTGACGAACAACTTGTGTAGATTGATACAGCAGGAGTAGGAGCCGTTTATTGTAGGACAGGAGGAGTATTTATACATTCCACATAGCTTATCTAATTAACATAAACTCAATACAGCAGTCAACCAATAAGGAATCTCTACACTTAATGGCTCACTTTTGTTACTTCACAAACCACTCCCTCTGGCATTTTGCCAGGCGCCATCCTGACTTGTTTATAGACTCTAACATACAAATCTCAAAGAGCCATTTGATTTTCTTCCTGTCCTTCTCACTGCTGGTACCTCCTCTGCCTTTTGTATCTGTATAGTCACGATTATTAGTAGCAGACAAGAACCCCCTCTCCCTTTGTTAACTTTCCATTACTTCAACATTACCTGTGATAAATCAACTTCTAAATAGAAAAGGGTTATCTGGGCTCACTGTTTTGGAGGTTTTGGTCCAAGATCCAATTAACCCCGTTTCTTTGGGGTCTGTGACAAAGCAGTCACATCATGGCAGAGCAAAGCCTATTTGCCTCATGGCTGGGACACACACACACACAAAGGAGGAGACCACGGTCCCGCAATCTGCTTTGCGAACACACCCCCAGTGAGGACCTGCCTCTAGTCCCCACCTCTTAAAATTTCCCACCAATTTCTAACATGCTGTTATGATTTAGATAAAGTGTAAGTATCCCCAAAATATTTACGTAGGAGATAATGTAAGAATGTTCAGAGGTGAGGTGATTAGATTATAAGAGCTGTACCTGATCGGTGGATTAACTGGTATGGATTACCTGGGTAATAACTGTAGGTAGGTAGGGTGTGGCTAAAGGAAGTAGGTCACTGGAGATTTGCCTTTGGGGTGGTCTTTGGTGAGCAGAGCTCTCTTTCTGGTTGCCCTGAGCTGCGTTCCTCTCCGTGCCCTTCCACAAGGATGTTCTGCCTCATTTCAGGCCCATAGCTCTAGAGGTGGCTGTCGGTGGGCTGAACTCGGAACCCAGGAGCCAAAATAAACTCTCCCTCTTCTACATTGTTTTTGTCAGGTATTTGCCACAGTGACACAAAAGCTAATACAAGTATCATGCTGGTAACCAAGACTAATAAGTGGGCTTTTGGGGGTCATTCCAGATCCAGTCTAAACTATAGCACTCACTTTGAGCAAACTAAGGAACCAAGCTTGGACTGATTCCCAAGAGAATCTTTTTTTTTTAAAATATTTTCTTAGTTGTCAATGAACCTTTATTTTATTAATTTATATGTGGGGCTGAGGATCAAACCCAGTGCCTCACACATGCTAGGCAAGTGCTCTACCACTGAGCCACAATCCTAGCCCCACAAGAGAATCTTTTAACAATGACCTCAGTATTGTCACTACATGCCACTTAGCATCCATGGCCATGATTTTCTTTATTCCAGAACATGTTAGCCACACTATGGACATCTTAGATTTGTTTATTACAATTTCCAGCAGATAGTGTCTTATTCTCATATATCAGTATGTTAATAAACAACTTTTTTTTATAGATGTGATTTAGTGTTTGGTGTAGAAATAGGTATTTTAGTTAGCTTTTTTCATTGCCATGACCAAAAGACCAGACAAGAACAATTTTAGAGGCAGTAAAGTTTATTTTGGGGCTTACAGTTTCAGAGATCTCAGTCCATAGATGGCCGACTCCATTTCCCTGAGATGAGGCAGAACATCATGGCAAATTTTGTGGTAGAGGAAAGCATCTGGGATCATGGCACCAGGAAGCAGAGAGAGCTCTGCTCAAGGAGGAAAAAATAAAAACCCCAAAGGCACCCCCCAGGGACCTACCTCCTTCAGCCAGTCTCTCTACCTACATTTACCATCAAGTAAATCCCTATCAGGGATTTAATGCACTGATTAGATTAAATCTCTTAGAACTCAAACATTTCAACTCTAAACTTGCTTGCATTGTCTCACACATGAGCTCTTGAGCGGGCACCTAATATCGAAACCATAACAATGGTTATAATTTTCTAATTAATACAAAGATATGCTGTACAGGTTAGCAGTAATCATGCCATCAGCTGTTCCAGAACAACCACAAAACCTCTGTCGTGGTGCTTTCCGAAAAATGTAGTCTCCTTACCCTCAGTTGGGGTCTCACTTCTGCCTTAAAGTACAAGATTTCACCCATGCATATGGTCTGGTGAAATGGCGGTTGCTGTGGTTTGGCTGTCTCACCAGAATTCATGTTGAAATTTAATCCATCCTGAGAAGTATCAAGAAACGGGATTAGGTGGGACTGTGCAGAGTTGATTGAGTCATTGGGGATCTTTCATGAATGAACTCATTCATGGATTAATGGTCTAGTGGATTAATGAGTTATCTTGAGAGTGACTTTGTTATAAAAGCAAGCTCTCTCTGGCTTGCTCATTCTGTCTTGCCATATGATGCCCTGTGCTGCCTTGGACTCTGTAGAGAGTTCCCACCAGCAAGAAGGACATTGTCCAATACACAGCCTGCTTTTGAACTTCACGGACTTCAGACTATGAGGGAAATAAACCTTTATTCTTTATCAATTACTGTGGTATTCAGTTATGGCAACAGAAAATGGACTAAGACCACTGTCTCATGAGGAATCCTGACTGCAGAGGCGTCCATCCAGCTGGCGGCTGCTGCTGCCCAGCTCCTGCGTGCAGGAATTCATGGAATGATGCTCTGCAAACCAATCCACAGAACAATCCTGAGATTTACAGTGGAGCACATCATGTCTCCCTGCTTCCCCTTTCTTGCTGCCTCTGGAAAAGCTGCTTAGTGTCTGATCTTTAAAGGGTTCTGCAGATTCCTGTGGTGAAAATGCAGGAGACAGAGATTCTAGAAGCAGCAAAAAATATCCCTTTTAAGATGCATTATGCTTTGCAGCTTACTAGTTGAAAATTATGTTGCATATACAAAGCTGAAAATCTCACAAAGTTCTTTCTGTTATTTCTTCAGTCTATACTGAATTGCAAATGGAGTTTCTACTAGGTAATCAGAGCACGCGTATCAATAATTACCACCTCCAACACCTAATACTTCATCAAGACTACAGTAAAGAAGAGAATGGAACAGAGGTATCAAATGCTAGGGATTTCAAGGCCTGTGAAGGAAGCCACTGCCTTTAAAGTACAGGGAGTGCCTGACCCAGAGGAAGCTCTGCAGAGGGTCCTGTGTTAAGTGGTCAAGCGGTTCGGTTCATTAATGTCAGCTATTCCTGCAACTGTGAGGTCTGCCGACTTGCAACACTTTCATAGATTTAGCCAGACCAAATAAGTGTAGATAGTTTATTACTGACAGACAGCAGAAGCATAAGTTCCATGTTCTCATTGGCTCTCTTTGCCCTTCAGGCCTCAAGGGTGTTGTACAGAGCTGGCCAGGTGAATCCTGAGGCTGTGGAACACTGAGCTCCAATCTTATAAAGGAACTGCTAGCGAGCCTGCACCTGCTTTGCTCCAGAGGAAGACATTATCTTTACTATAGTGGTCAGGAAACAAAACTGTCCTTTGACCCCAGGGTAAACAGTATTTCTAGCTTCCAAAGATGTTTACTAAGGAATCTTGGAAAGACAGTCTGGACGAAAGTTGCCACAACATGTATAGAAACACCAAAGGGAATGGCCTCCCGACATTCTATAGGTATGACAGAGCAGACTGAGAAGTGAAGTGTTAAAGGGTCAGCTAAAGGTCTAACCACTGTCCCAACCCTGGATGGGTAGGTAGGTGGGGAGCCATAGCTGGTACCTTTCCAGGACTAATGGGGGATTTTGCCCAATGAGTTTTAAGATTGCAGTCTCCTTTTCTTGGGCTTACTGATGTCATAAAGTGTAAGCTAGTCTTATAGGATAAGTCAGACAGGGACTGAGCAAAGGTTTAGGGATAGATTGGAGTCACTAGATTGCATTGACATTGGGAGAGGGACTGGCTACTGATGAAGAATCATTCTCAAGGGGTGTTAATAGGAAACACAGCCAGCTGAGACCCTGAGCCCTGGGAAAAGACTAATGGAGACAGCTCATCTTCAGATAATGACTCAGTTTTTGGGTCCTTCAACAAAAGACCTTTCATGTAAAGTCCCCTATTCCTATCCAGGTGGACCTTTCAGATCAGGCCTCAAGGAGATACCCACAAACCTCTGTCCTCATTGTCTTCTCCCACCTGGAGAATTTCACCTTTAAGAATCAAACCAGATAGATAAATCATGGAGGAATGACAGAGAACAGAATGTAAGCCCCACCAGCCTTGACAAGATGAAAGCAAAATTACAGACATCAGAAACTGAGAAACTCAGAAAGGACCGTTTAAGGGAAATGCAAGCTTTTTTTTTTTTTTTTTTTTAAGGGAGAAGCCAAGAAAGCACCACTTAAAATCACTGGAACATGAAAGACAGATTTCAGCCTACTTGTGTCATGTTAAGCCGGTAACCAGTAGAGGATCTAAAAAAATGATATATCTTTACTGGAAGAGAAATGTGGTGAGCTAAATCCTTATCATTCACAACAGGAAGTCAAGAGATAATGTCTATGGTTGATAAACCAGGAAATGCACACATAGTATTTAGATGCACAGAAGTAACTACCTAATAACCAGAACCCAGAGGCTATTTCCTGGTAGTAGTCTGGGCACAGGGATAGGTATATCCCTGCAGTGTTTGATTTTTTAAAAATATTGTATATTATTCAACTATTTTAAAAAACTTTAAGAAATATAGGGATCAGTGGTAGAGCATTTGTTTAGCATGCATGCAACAAGGGCCCAGGTTCAATTACCAGCACCATAACAAAGAAAAGAAATATAAATAAGCCTCCTATAAGGTTCCATGAAAAAAAAAATTTTTTATTAAGCTTTTTTCCTTCCTTTATTGCTAGTGAAACCCATCAATCTAGCCCCTCTTCTTTGTTCCACAGACACTGATTTCAAGGATATTCACCCAAACTAAGGATGTTCAGTGTATCAAACGTTTGGCTGACCCAAATGCCTGAGACCCAAATGAGGAATTTCCATCTTGTTTATTCATTCATTCCTACATACACACATCATTCATTCAATATATACCTCTTGAAAGCTTAATATGCTCTAGGCAATGAGGCTATGATGGAGAGTTTGACAGGTTAGGACAATGCCTTCCAGGAGATTACAGTCCATTAGGAGAGAAGGTTGATTAATTCACTTACATTTACTTTGATAAGTGCCAGGAAATGAAAATGAAAATAAAGCAAACCATGAGAGCTAGAAGCAAGGAGAGCCATCAAATGAACGGAATTTTAAATGTTTCAACTGTTTTTATATTTCGGGACACTCACATCCAAACATAAGTGTGTGTGTTCAATCTGCATGCATGCTGAGGATTCAACTCAGGGCCTCTTTCATGGTCAACACATACCCCACTCCAGCCCCAAACATAATCTTAACTTGTACAACTCAGATACAACTGTATTTGCCTAGCTACACCTCATAACATTTTCTTCTCTGTGGGCTTTGGCACATCCCTGGATCTGTATCTGCGGGAAAAGGCTGAGTGTCCTCTGCTCCCAGGGGTTTTATCTTTCTTGATGAGCCCAGGGTGCCCTTATAAGGTCCTTGCTTAGCATTTGGATGGCCATCCTAAGTGACAGCTGCCATTTTAAGAAAAAAGTTTCACTTTCCCACCCAAGGGCGTTTCTGAGGAAGGCTCACCAATCCCTCATACCAACCCAGCCCTTAACTGCCTGCCTAGGACCCACCCAGCTCTAATCCCTGAGCCTATCCCAAACCCCAAGCCTGTTTTGACTCTCTCCATCTATGGACAGATGCCCTTTATTTGTCAGCTCTGATAAACAAACTCTCCTGTGTGTCTCTGCCTGGTCTCCGTCTTTCAATTCTCACTTGCCGTCTCCTGGTTCCTTGCTTTCCTTTCAGCCCTTACTTGGGAATCCACGTCCCTGTACACAAAGCTTCTACTCTGTTACCCCAGTCACAGGAATCTGTGCGGCATGCTGAGGACTACAGCATTGCTTTTACATCAGATTGTTTCTTAGTCCTTCCCATTCCCTTCAGGACTACTCTGGCAAAACTCAAAGGCTGCACTGAATGCAAAAGAGGGTGACAAAGAGTTCCCAGGAAATACAGGACAAATAGGTTAATATTGCCCTGTCCTATATTTTAAGGGCGACAATTCACAACTTATAATATTAGTTATTTTTTATTGCTCTTAGTGAAGCCAGATTTAAAGTTGGGTAGTCAGTGTAGTTACGTAAATCGGGTCTAAAATGGAGGCCATGCGGAGAATGAATTCCGAAACGCAGGACAACTCATGGAATGTTAATGAAGTCCCCAGAAAAGCCCTAGGCCCAAAGTCCATCCCAAAGAAATGTTAATGAACAGCCCCAGCAGATTTGAAGATAGCCCATCCCAAAGAAGTGTTAATGAAGTCCTTCCTGCCCAGATTACTTCTTTGGCCCACCTGTGTCCCACCCCTCAGGTCTTCCAACCTACATTCCATCACTGAAAGAACTATAAAAAGGGGAAACAACCGCACTTCCACGGATTCCACCTCTTGGGTCCCCTTCTTCCTCCGGGAGAAGTCTTTTCTGCTGTCCTTTAATAAACTTCTAATTTCTACTCTGCCCTTGCCTCGGCGTGCTTCTCTGGTGTTATTCTTCAACATTGGGGAAGCAAGGACTCGTCACCGGTCAACAGCGGTAACATTAGCATCTAATTTTTTATATCAGGTACATATGTATTCTATACAGTATGTATGGGTGTGTGTGTGTTGTGTGTATGTGATCAACATAGAAAAAGAAAATGACTAATATTTTGGTAAATGATAAAGACTCCAAAATAAAGCCCAAAGTCACTCTACCCCCCCCCCCTCCATTT
>NW_025999961.1:6202273-6239773 GCF_001458135.2 Marmota marmota marmota
CCCCCCCCCCCCCTACCATTTTAGGCCTGGGGGAAGGAAGAAGCTCAGACCCAAAACAGAAGTTGGCAAAGTATGCCCTTGGTGACTTCCCATCCCTTCTGATATCATTTCCTTTTGTCTTTTGAGGATTCCCACAGGGATGCCAGATGCTAAGCCCATTAGACCCAGATAAAATTTTTTTAAATTTTGAGAATTTTCTTTAGAGTAAAAAATGTATATTATTTGTACATTTTTATGTTCTGAATATGTTAAACAGAACACCACATTTTCTTAGCACTTAAATATACCAGGACATCAGAAATCAACTTTGTTTTGCTCTAAAGCAGTGTTTCCAAACCAGGAGCACTTTTTGTCCCCCAGAGAGCATTTGGCAATGTCTGGAAATGTTTTCTTTCATCACAACTGGAGGAGGGTGCATTGCCAGCATCTAGTGGCTTGAGAAGATACTAAATATCCTACAATGTACAGTGCAGCCCCCACCCAACAGAGAAACATCTCACCCAAAATACCAAAATCTCTGAGATCAGGAGTCCCTGATTTAGAATTTTAAAAAAATATATATTAAGATACAGTTTATATGCAATAAAATGTATCCTTTAATTGCTGTTCAATAGCTTTATCATTCAAATGTTAAATAGTTCAGGAATGCAGCTATGTTTAAGGTTCTGCTTTTGCCTTGTTTTGTTCTGTTTGCAAGTTCCCCTTTTAAATCAAGGCGAGCCCTGCTTCAGGAAAATAAATGACTTAATAGACTTTTTTTTTCAAAACATAGTGAATGGGGAAGAGTTAAGTACCTAGAAGGGCCTAACAGAGCCTAATACGTGGGAGAAATTCATTAAATGTTGATCTTGTCCATTAACGGAAATACTCCTCAATACCCCTGCTTCTCTTATTTGATCATTCGATCACTCAATCCTATTGAACTGACAATTTTACTCCCTGTCAAATCAGCCCTTTCCTATCTCCAAAGGTCCCTCTGGCCCCAGTTACCATTATTTCTCACTTGGACTCCACGGGGCTGATGGCCAGAATTGCATGGACCAGAGGTAAAGTTTCCCAGTATCAGACACGTGGGGGAACAAGACCCAGGAGAAAAGAAAAGAAAAAAAAAAAAAAAAAGCCAGGGACCTACAATGCAACCTCTGAGCTTATTACTGATCCTGATCTTGGAGGTCAGAGATGGGTTCTTGTTCCTCAGTGTTCAAGATTAAACACCCCAGAGAGGCCAGAGCAAGCACAGAGAGCAAGTTTTGTTTAGGAAGGTGATAAAGACAGACTTCTCCAAAGAGAAAGGGGCCTCAGAGCTGACAGCCTGTGGGAGAGGGGTCCTGGGATTTTTTCTATAGACCCCAGAACCCCTCTATATAATTATTGTCTTCTCTTTCTTCCCTGTCTACGTGACCAAGAGCAGGGGCACATTGGTTAATTGTTAGCAACCCAGAGTGCAGAGTACAATCATGGAGGTCAACCCATCGCAACCCATTGTTTTCTCTCTGATAACCAGTCTTCATTTTCGACCCCCATCCTTCATCACCTACACTGACTGCCTGATCTTTGCCCTTCCTCGGTTTGTGGATGAACGTGACATATATCCTGTCCAGTTAGACCAGGCGGGGCTGCAGGCAAATTGCTTTGTGGCAAAGAAAGCAATGTCAGTACAGTGGGACCATTTTATTGAATTATTTTCTTAACCTTGTGTTCCCACCATTCTCATCCGTCTGTCCTCTAACATTATAACCGAGAGTAAAACAACAACAACAACAAAAAACAAACCCTGTCGTCCACACCAGGCACGTAGCATGACTTCATCTCGCTCACAGTTAATCCACGAGTGGGGCTGTTTCATGTCACAAACAGGAAGATGGGCTGAGACGTTTCTGAAGGAGCTCTATGTTTCCTGTATTTGTGTTGTGAGGAATGAGAGGGAGGACAAAATCCATAAACGAAAGTCAAGTGGAAGACAGTAAAATCTGAGTTGGGAACTTTGAGTTTAGACTAATAAGAGATCTTTCAAGAGCCCTTGGAGTTACAAGATATTATAAATACTCCAGAGCAGAAACCTGGCAGCTTTTCGAATGTGTGCACAGTGCACAGGCACCCGTTCATAGAAGGGTCCTCTCTCCTGTTAATAGGTTGAAAATCTTAATTACTTTTGAAGGAGGGCCCAAGCATTTTCATTGTGCACTGGGTCCTGAAAATTACATAGCTGGTCCTGGCTGAAGCATCTATTATACAGAACCTGGAAAACAGAAGTTCTAAGAACTTCATGTTCTCACTTTAAATAAGGCTAATGTATTTCTTAAAGGAGAGACTCTTCCCCTCCCCTGCTCCTCAAACTATCCTGATTTCAACACGGGGACCGGATTAGAGAGAAGACTGAGTACCCACTTTGACTCTCACCACTGACAGTCCTGACTAGCCACAGGAGATTGCTTGTCCTGCAGGTTGGGCAATCCCAATGTACCAGAGATTGAAGGCCTCCAGAAGCTACCTTTAACCCACAGGGAGTTAGCAGATATGAACTTCAACTGCCTCAATCCTCAGGAATAGGGATTTTTAATTTGTTCTTTTTAGATATACATGACAGTAGAATGTACTTTGACATATTATACATACATGAAGTATAACTTATTCTAATGAGGATCCCAGTCTTGTGGATGTTGAGATTCCCTGTGGTGTATTCATATACATACATAGTAAAGTTATGTCAGATTCATTCTACTGTCTTTCTTATTCCCATACCCCTCCTTCCCTTCATTCCCCTTTGTTTAACCCATGAATTTCTATTCTTCACCCCGCCACACCTTGTTGTGTGTTAGCATCCACGTATCAGAGAGAACATTTGGCCTTTGGTGTTTTCTGGGATTGGCTTATTTCACTTAGCATGATAGTCTCCCGATCCATCCATTTACTGGAAAAGTCATAAAGTCATTTCTTTTTTATGGCTGAGTAGTATTCCATTGTGTATATATGCCACATTTTCTTTATCCATTCATCTGTTGAAGGGCACCTAGGTTGGTTCCATTGCTTGCTATTGTGAATTGAGCTGCTATAAATACTGATGTGGCTATGTCACTGTAGTATGCTGATTTGAAGTTCTTAAGGTATATACTGAGGAATGAGATAGCTTGGTCAAATGGTGGTTCCATTCCAAGTTTTCTGAGGAATCTCCATACTGCTTTCCAGAGTGGTTGCACTAATTTGCAGTCCCAACAGAAATATATGAGTGTAACTTTTCCCCACACATCCTAACCAACATTTATTGTTAATGTATTCTTGATTGTTGCCATTCTGACTGGAGTGAAATGGAATCACAGTGTAATTTTAATTTGCATCTCTTTAATTACTAGAGATGCTGAACATTTTTTATATATCTGTCAATCATTCATCTTTCTTCTTCTGTAAAGTGCCTGTTCACTTCCTTTGCCCATTTATTTATTTATTGAGCTATTTATAAATATTTATGTTAAATTTTTTGAGTTCTTTATATATCCTGGATATTAATGCTAGGTGTAGGTGGCAAAGATTTTTCTCCTATTCTGTAGGCTCTCTCTACATGCTCTTGATTGTTTCCTTTGCTGTGAAAAAGCTTTTTAGCAGGAGGCATCACAACACCAGAACTTAAATTATACTGCAGAGCTATATAACAAAAATGGCATGGTATTGGCACCAAAATAGACATGAAGACCAATGGAAGAGAATAAATGACCCAGGAAAAGCAGAATAATTCCCATTTTTCCCAGAGAGACACAGATGTGACTGTAAAATCTTCTGGCTGTCACAAAGCATAGCAAACTGGAATGAGGAAGGCTGGTCACAGCAGACCATACGGATGTCTTAGGAGATGCCACCCTAAAAAGATGATGAACGAGGTATAGGTGTCCCCTGATGTCGTAGCATATGTAAACCCACTTCCACTTTACTAGGTAAAGCCCAGAGAAAGAGGGGACTCCATATTGACTTAGAGTGGGTTTCTACTGCCTTAGGAAAGTGAGGATTAGCTGTTCACAATATTCCCGTAGTCTTCTCCTGGGTAGATGGTAGGATTTACAATTTTCTGTCCCCTTGAAGTTACCTGTGACCATGTGGTACATTTTGGTCAATGACATATGAGTAGAAGTGAGATGTGTCCTGTCTATGCTACACATGAAGAGCCTGAGAAGGTGAATTTTATGTGTCAACTTACCAGGCAAATATTGGTACCTTGTTTGTTCCAGGATTTGGTCAAACACTAGTCTGAATGTTGCTATTAAGCTACTTGAGAGGTGATTATCATTTAAATCTGTTGATTTGAAGTAAAACAGATTTCCCATCCTATGTGGGCAGACAGACTTCATCTAACCAGTTGAAGATCTTAAGAGAAAAACCAATGGGGTGCTTCGAAGGAAGAATTCTCCCTCCAGACTTCCTTGAGATGACTCAAGCTGTAACATCAGCTCTTTGCTGGGTCTCTAGCCTCCCTGTATTTCAGACTCGCCAGCCCCCAAAACTGTGTGAGCAGGTGCTGGGGTTGTGGCTCAGTGGTTGAGCATTTGCCTAGCACCTGTGGGCCCTGGGTTCGATCCTCAGCACCACATAAAAAATAAATGAATAAATAAATAAAATAAAGTTTAAAATTCTGGAAAAAAAAAAAAACTGTGTGAGCCAATAGAATCTCTTTCTCTCTTTCTGAACACATCTGGGTTTAGAGGTGTGTTTCTAAACACACACAGTGACCTGGAAGCAAGTCCTTACAGCCTAGATCTCTCAGGAACTATGACAAATAGAGTCCTTCTGCTGACCCACAGTGACAGGTACCATAAGTAATACTCCTCTGTTGTTGTTTTTTTGTTTGTTTGTTTACATTTATTTTGTTTATTTATTTTATTTTTTATGTGGTGCTGAGGATCAAACCCAGGGCCTCACACATATTAGGCGAGGGCTCTACTGCTAAGCCACAATCCCAGCCCCTCCTCTGTTGTTAAACCACAGATCTTTTGAAGACTTTGTTGTTGCAGCATAACCTATTCTACAGGGGAATTGAGAAATACAAAAGAGAAATTAGGATGACATAGAAACAAAGAAGGTGCTATGTCTTCCATTCTGGAGTTCGCAGACTGAAATTCATTCCCGCCACAAGTACTATTTCTTATTTCTGCACACCAGGATTATCCCAGGACTTAAAACCCTCCAAAACCAGAAGTAGCTCTTAAATGGTGCCTTGCTTAGAATGTTCCTGGAATCAATATTCTATTCCCATTCTTCCACCTTTTCAGCTTCTCATTTTGCATTTTAAAATTACCTCTTGCATTTTAAAATTACCTCTTCCTCTCAATTCAATAAAAATGTTTCATTTCTTTCTAGTGTGAGAGATCACAACTCTGTAATAAGAGGTAATAAGTAAATTCCCTCCAACCTCCAAACAGATTTTTCATTTTCCCATGGGGATTTGCATTTGGAAAGAAAATTGAAAAACAAAACAAAAATCCCCAGTTAAACTATTCTTGGTAAAAGTCCAGGATGTGTAATTAAGAGAGGAATTTGCCTGCCATATGGGAGAGATTCTGGGGCAAGGGCAATTTTTCACAGGTGTTCTGCAGATAGAACCAACATTGCTGGATATCATGCTTCTGGTTTCTAGATGCTTCTTAATAGCAGAGAGCAAAGAATCCTCAGCTCCCTTCCAGAGTTCCCATTTGTCCTTCCAGATGGCTGCCTATGACGCCCAGAGCCCAGCTCCTGTGACCTCATGATCTTTCTGGTCTATTCCCAGGCCGAGCTACTGGTCACTTTATTTCCTACAGGGAAGCTTCCTGGGACATGTAACCTTTGTCTCAGAGCAAGGTCCTTGACTCCTTATGCGTCAAAAATATGAGGCTTGGGTATCACATCCCTCCTTCTACCTTACCCCAAGAGGCTTACCTCTAATCTTACAGGTAATGCCTTTCCAAGAGAAATCAGGAAGGGAACTTATTTAAAATGCAGATTCAGAGGTCTAGATGCTAATGCATTAGGCTGGGATGCAGCCCAGAAAGCTGTATTTTCACAGGCTCTCTTCCCCAGGGTGGCCTAATGCAGGTGGGGGGTCAGACTACACTTGGAGAAATTGTGCCCCAGGGACATGAGGAGGCCATTAGCACAGCCCACCCTCTTGAATCTCCAGCTCTTTCCCAGTCAGCTCTGTTATTGATGTAGCTGGGCCATCTGCTCACAACCTCAAAACAAAACAAACAAAAGAGACAAACAAAAGACTGAACATTGCTTCTAGGAATCTCTGTGCCATTTGTCTCTTTTCTTTCTGTTTATAAAGGAATGGGTCTTTTTGTGATAGTCTTTGATGACAAAATTGAAGACACATGGTAGTTTACTCTCCCACTCTGCTTTTGCCGATTTGCAGAGGATTGATAACATGGCCTCAACATAAACACAGAAGGAATCAGCACTAGCAACCAGCTCAAATCATTCTTAAATGAAATCTAGGATAATCAAGAGCCAAATGCAACATGTTAATCCAGTCTTTATAAGCCTGGCTTGGGACCAGTGGCCACAGGCAGCACCAAAAGTCACAAAGACATAATCCACTTGGCCAACTGAAGGGTTAATTTTGATGGCCTCTGGGAAGAGGCATCAGAGGACCCCATACCTGGAAGTAATTATCCCAGCTCAGCCCTTATTCATCCCAAGCCAAGTCTCCTACCGAAATCCGTGCGCCCCCTGGTGGTTTGGAGGTAAACTACAATTTACCATAAGGGGAAAAGAAAATCAAAGTTGTTATCACTCTTGCATTTAACACCCACACAAAGCTTTTTCAGGGACCAATCCGCAGGTGCAGAGTCCTTTTCAAGTGGAATCAGGACAATTTGACAGGTAAGAAATCCATATAGTTTGGGTGGCATCCCCACACTTTTTCCTTACACCTCAAACATTAGTTGGGTACCTTGAGCTTCCTAAATACAGACATTTGGTAACCCTTAAAAGTATAGTTCTTGAGCTGGGGCCATAGCTCAGTGGTAGAGCACTTGCTTTGCAAGTGTTAGGCCCTGAGTTCAATCCCTTGCACCACATAAAAATAAATAAATAAAAATATATTGTGTCCATCTACAACTAAAAAAAAAAAAAATGGTTTTAAAAAGAAAGTACAGTTTTTGTCTGACCCACCTCTATACATTAACCCAGGCTAACCCACCAACCAGTTCATGATATAGAAAGCAGTCAATAAAAATAACCAAGAGTCAAATTTAATTTGTTAATTCATTGTCTTTATAAACCTCAAGCACTTCAACCCCAAATTCGGCTTCAGTTCTCTGGCTCCACCAGCACCCACACTTTAATCCCAGTCCTTCCTGCCTAGTTTTTCCCCCTCCTTTAGGACTGCTTTTCCAACCCAGCACTTATCTCTCCTGACCCCAGAATCTGCACCTTGGGGGAGAGTATATTTACACTATGGCACCTGACCTTCACCTGTCTAGCATAGCCACCCTGCCGGCTGATGATTGGCTCACAGCGGCCCCAGCAACATCTAGCTGATTGGCTCCTCGGCCCCAGCAACATCTAGCTGATTGGCTCCTCTGCGGTGATGCTCATTGGACTATTTCCCTGCCCTTTCAGACCACGGAGCTGCTCATTGGGGGACTTTTTTTGGCTCCGCCCACGTGACCCAGCCAATCGGCCTCAAGAGCAGGAGGATTGTGGGAGGTGGAGAGAGGCCTGTGTGGGAGAGAGAGAGGCTTGTGGAAAGCCGGTGGTGGCAGTTGAGGCTCCGAGGATTTTTCCTGAGAGGCTGTTTTGTTTGGCGTGTGTGGTTCTAAAAATAAAGTTAGTTTCTAACTGGCAAAGGGCAATAATAAAATGGTTATTGAAAAAAAGCATCCTGGTTCTGTTGCAGATGTAAGAATAGCCAAACTGGAGTTTTGGATATCAGTTGTTATGGATTTGAGCCAAATCATCTTCTTTTTGGTCTGTAGAAATCGCTTTAGTTAATCTTTCTGGAATCCAAATCGGCTGCTGTTCTCCCTGTGGAAACACACAAACAGACCCCCGACTCCAGACAATTACTGGGTCAGGACCTTTCCATTGTCCTGTTAGAATATCCTTCCAAAGTACCTTGGGTTTATGTACATTTTTTGGACACATATGCCTTTCCGCAGCACTAAGTCCTGATGAATCCAAATTTAAAAAGTTTAGAGTAAAAAGGGTTATTTTAAGTTTATCTTTGGGGAATATATACCCCTTCCCAATTCCTTCTTTTTGCTTTAATAAGTACATTTTAATAGTTTGATGAGCTCTTTCAACTATGCCTTGTCCCTGTGGATTGTATGGGATTCCTGTTATATGAGTAATGCCAAATGTTGAGCAAAATTGTTTAAAAGAGGTAGAAGTATAACCAGGGGCATTATCTGTTTTTAACTGTTTTGGAACACCCACAGTGGCAAAATTTTGTAAGCAATGAGCTATAACATCTTTAGTTTTTTCTCCGGCATGAAGGGAGCCCATCAAAAATCCAGAAGAAGTATCAACTGTAACATGCAAATATTTTAATTTTCCAAATTCTGGCAAGTGTGTGACGTCCATCTGCCAAATATGGTTAGGTATCAATCCTCTAGGATTGACTCCAAGATTAACTTGTGGTAAAAAGGTCACACAATTTTGACATTGTTTTATTATTTGTCTAGCTTGTTCCTTAGTTATTTTAAAACGCTTTTGTAAAGTATTAGCATTGACATGGAACTTTTTATGAAAATTTATAGCTTCTTCTAGTGTAGAGAAAATATGTATGTCATGTGTAGTTTTATCTGCTAAATCATTGCCCAAACTAAGGGCTCCAGGCAATCCTGTATGTGCCCTGATATGTCCTATAAAGAATGGATCTTTTCTGTCCCAGATTAGACTTTGTATAGTGGAAAGCAAAGAGAAAACAGTAGAAGAAGGGGAAATCCTACCAGCATCTTCAAGAGATACTATAGCATTAACTACATACTGACTATCAGAAAATAAATTAAATACAGAATCTTTAAACATCACAAAAGCTTGTAAAACTGCATTAAGCTCTACCTTTTGAGCTGATTGTTTGGGTACTAAAAATGTAAAAGTTTGATCAGGGGTAACTACTGCTGCTGTACCATTATTTGACCCATCAGTGAATATATTTGGAGCATTCATGATAGGTGTTTTTCTTGTCATTTTTGGAAAAATTACAGGATGCAATGACCAAAAAGACAATAAAGGATTAGATGGTAAGTGGTTATCAAATGAAACATTAGATTTGCACATGATTATTGCCCAAGTATTTAACTCATTAGCTAACTCATCAATTTGATTCATAGTATATGGAGTAATAATTTTATTGGGAGAAATTCCAAACACTCCCTTTGCTGCTTTTATTCCTTTGAGTATTAATTGTCCTACAGCCTCAGGATACCTAGTAAGAATAGTGTTAGGAGAATAAGATAAATGTATCCATAATAATGGACCTTCTTGCCAAAATACTCCTGTAGGAATATTTTTTGTTGGTAGTACAATAAATAATAAAGGCAAACTTATATCAATTCTATCCAAATGCATATTTTCCATATATGTTTCAATGATTTTTAATGCCTTTCTTGCTTCAGGCGTTAACATTCGGGGTGAATTTGGATCTGATGGACCTTTTAGGATATCAAATAAAGGTCCCAACTCTCCTGTTGGTATACCTAAATAAGGCCTTATCCAATTTATGTCTCCTAATAACTTTTGAAAGTCATTAAGTGATTTGAGTTGATCTACTCGTATTTGAATTTTTGGTGGACGGACCATGGTTGAGGATAATAGAACTCCTAAATAATTAATTGGAAAATTTAATTGTACTTTATCTATTGCTATCTCTAGATTATAATTTTTTAATAAGTTTGTAAGTGTGGCATAACATTCTAGCAATGTGTTTTTATCTTTGTGTGCTAATAATACATCATCCATATAGTGAAATATTTGTAGTTCAGGATTTTGATTTCTAAGTGGCTGGATTACTTTGTTAACATAAATTTGACACATAGTTGGGCTGTTAGCCATCCCTTGAGGGAGTACTTTCCATTCATATCTCTGATCAGGACCTTCATGATTCAGTGCAGGGATAGTAAATGCAAAACGTGGACTATCCTCAGGATGAATTGGAATTGAAAAAAAACAATCTTTAATATCTATAACTAAAACATACCAGGTTTTTGGCAAAGCAGACAATTGAGGAATCCCTGATTGAGCAGGTCCCATAATAACCATCTCATTATTAATGGCTCTTAAATCTTGCAATAATCTCCATTTACCAGATTTCTTTTTGATGACAAAAATGGGAGTATTATGGGGAGATACAGAAGGTTGTATATGTCCTTCTGCTAATTGTTGTTTGACCAGGTCATGGGCTGCTTGTATCTTTTCTTTAGTCAGGGGCCACTGAGGAACCCATACTGGTCTTTCTGATTTCCAAGTAATTTTTATTGTCTCAGTGGCCCTTTCTGAAAATCCAACCCATGTCTGTCTGTTCCTTGATCTATTTGTATTGGTGCTGCTATACCTTGTTCTTGTTTTTCTAATCTTTTTCCTTTCCTAAAACCTTGTCTAGTCATAATAGTGGGTGCATTTTGGTTGATGTTATTTGTTAATGTCAAACCTAATTGATCTAGGACATCTCGTCCCCATAAATTTACGGGAAGATGATCCAATACATATGGCTGTATAGTTCCTTCACATCCTTCAGGATCCTTCCAATCTAATACCATTGCACTTCTATGGGGATTAGTCGCCACTCCTAGGCCTCGAAGCGTTTGAGTGGCTTGTTGTAATGGCCAATGTTTTGGCCATTCTTGACGAGAGATGATGCTAAGGTCTGCACCTGTATCCAGTAGCCCATTAAATTCATGTCCTTGAATATTTAGTTTTAGCATGGGGCGAGAATCTAAATTTAAAGAAAGCATAGCCCAATCTACACCTGTGGAGCCTAATCCCTTGGAACCTCTTTCTACAGTACGACTGGAAAATTTATCATGTAGGCTGGGTATTATTAGTAACTGTGCTATTCTATCTCCTGGTGAAATTACTGATATACCCTTTGGAGAACTGGCTATAATTTTTATTTCACCTTCATAATCGGGATCAATTACCCCAGGACTTATCATAAGTCCTTTTAGAGTAGAAGAGCTGCGTCCCAATAATAAGCCTACTGTTCCTTTGGGAAGAGGTCCTTTCACCCCTGTGGGAATGATTTGAACTCCCATCTCTGGAGTTAGTACTGCTCTGGCGGAGGCGCAGATGTCCAACCCTGCGCTCCCTCTGGTTTGTCTGATGAGGGATCTGATGGACAATGTGTCCTGGGCACTACCCTGATGGGGTTGCTGGGTTCCTCCAGTGCTCCGTATATTTGTGGTTTTGGGCCCCGGAGCATTGGGCCCCCCTGTCCATTTTTTGGCAATGGAGCCCGATGCCTTTCTCCACGATATCGTGGATAAACACCTGGTCCTTGTTCGTTTTTTGATAATGGAGTACCCTCTATGGTGGTTTGAGAACGGCATTCATTAGCCCAATGTCTCCCTCTACGGCATCGTGGGCAAATACCTGGTATTCTACTCCTTTGATACCTAGTTTTGTTAAACCCTCCTCCAATGGGGCAATTCCTTTTAAAATGTCCTGTTTGTTCACAATTGTAGCATGTTCTTGGCCTGGCATCTAAAGCCTGTTTTACTGCAGCTGCCACAATTTGCCCTTGTTCATTAATGTCTCTGGCATCTAAAGCCTGTTTTACTGCAGCTGCCACGACTTGCTCTTGTTCATTAATGTCTCTACATAATTTAATATATGTGTTTAAATCTTCATGTTTCCATGGTCTAATGATATCTCTGCACCAACGATTCGCTTGCTCATAAGCCAGGTGTTTTAGTAATGGCATTGCTTGTTCTGTATTCCCAAAAACTCTGGTAGCTGTTTGAATAAGCCTATCTACAAATTCAGCATAAGGTTCATTAGCTCCTTGTATTACCTTAGATAATTGAACTTGTAAACCTCCATGTCCTTGTAAAGTCTTCCATGCCTTAATTGCATCTGCAGCAATTTGTGCGTATACACCAGGATCATATGCAATTTGTTGCTGCTGATCCTCATAAGGTCCCTTTCCTAACAACATATCTAGATTTCTCTGAGGATAACCAGCTGCTGCATTTCGCCTAGCCGTCTCCTTGCAAAATTCCTCATTGGCAACCTTCCATAACAGGTATTGTCCTCCATTTAGCACAGCTTTACACATATTAGCCCAATCTGCTGGCGTCATGTTCAAGTTGTTAATGGATTCGACCATGCTTACAGTGAAGGGTGCTTGAGGACCATAGGTTGTTACAGCCTCTTTTAGCTGCTTCACTGTTTTGAAATTTAAAACTTGGTAAAATCGCTGCCCTCCTGCCTCAAATACAGGGCATGTTAATATTTGAGATCTTGTCTCAGGATCCCAACTATCAACTGCGGGGGTTGGGGACCTCCCAGCATATGGAGGTGGCCTTGTTAGTTGGACACTTACGTCCTCTGGTGATAGAAAGGTGTTAGTAGCAGTCTCCTGTTGTAACTTTCCCCCTGATGGCTTTTTCTGTTTTACACTTTCTTTCTCTGTCTGACTAGCTTGAGAGGCCTTCTCTTTTACTTGAATCTTTTCCTCTGTCTGACTAACTTGAGAGACCTTCTCTTTTACTTGAATCATTATGTCTTCTTCTTCCTCTACCATTGTCTGAACTGAAGGCTTTGGACTAAGCAAACAAGATATGAACGTCCACAATGGCAATGTGCCAACTGGCAGAGTCCCTGGGCTTTTCTTTTCTATTCTTTTTAAATCTTCACCATGATGGTTCCATTGTGATATATTTAACAACTCCTCCTTAAAAAGCCATGGGCTACATTTTTGTATTGTATCAACGTATGCCCTGATTGTTCTTGATTTTACTGAGATGCCTCCTTCCTCTAACAATTTACTTAACACTCTTTCAGTTTGTTTTTTACTAATTTCTGATCCCGTATTTCTACTATAATACAACTCAACAAGATAACGCCTAACAAAACTGAAACTGAGTGAAACAAAATTGGAACAACACAAAATCATTATAATAGCCTCCTGAAATGTCCATCCGTCCTTTCTCCCTATCTGTTCCTCAGATGTGAGCGGTTTTTCTTCCATCTTACACATCTCCAGGGACAGGCAACTTAAAACAAAAGTGAAACAAAATAACAAAAGAAGAATCTTAAAATGGCTACCCATCCTCTTGCCCTGCCCTCAGGGGCGAGCAGTTCACTTACCCTCAGTCGCTCCCCGTACGGGCCACCAAATGCCGCAGTCTGGCTGGGCACAATCAGGAGCCACTTGTCAAAAGAAACTAACTTTATTTTTAGAACCACACACGCCAAACAAAACAGCCTCTCAGGAAAAATCCTCAGAGCCTCAACTGCCACCACCGGCTTTCCACAAGCCTCTCTCTCTCCCACACAAGCCTCTCTCCACCTCCCACAATCCTCCTGCTCTTGAGGCCGATTGGCTGGGTCACGTGGGCGGAGCCAAAAAAAGTCCCCCAATGAGCAGCTCCGTGGTCTGAAAGGGCAGGGAAATAGTCCAATGAGCATCACCGCAGAGGAGCCAATCAGCTAGATGTTGCTGGGGCCGAGGAGCCAATCAGCTAGATGTTGCTGGGGCCGCTGTGAGCCAATCATCAGCCGGCAGCTGGAAGTTTGCTGGCAGCTGGAAGTTTGCTGGGGCCCCTTTGGCTGTGGCTCTCAACACCACCCCTTCCTTATCAACTCCCATTAGGGAATATCTCACAATTCTCAGCCTGGAACCAATATGAAAGTGTCTCCGAACCCTCAGCCATGAGGCTGGACACAGGAACTTCGACCTGGTGATTATAGAAATGAAATCAAATCGGGCAAGAAAACATACAGGCAAAGCTTTTGTTAGGGCTTCTCCTAAGAGAAGGGAGACACAGCACACACAGAGGAATGTCAGTCTGTTCCCCCCACACACCCCGCCCCCAACAAAGGGAAAGAGTGAAAGGGGAATAAAGTTTAGGAATGTTAATTGGACTGTTTCAGAGGTGTTTTCTTTTCCTATGAGGGCACTTTAACTCTGAGGAAGGCATGGTTACTGGTCATCCTGGAGCCAAATGTTGGCTTTTCCTATCAATGCAGCATTCTGTGCAAACATCTCATCTTGTGATAAGGATGAGTGGCTGTAGCTGAGAAACTCATGGGTGGGAAATGGAAGAGAACACAACTCATAGCAACTAACAAGTTAAGGACCCTAGGAATTTGCCATTTCTATGACTCCTCAACAGTTTTTATTCTTTATGCTGTTAGTCCTGAGAGTCATGGAAAGAATATCCTGGTCCCAATGATATACTGGTCCCTTAAGATGACAAGGTTGTTTTAAGAGAGATGGGAAAGGCACATATCAAGCTTTAATACTTAACAAGCTATGAATCAAGATGGGTGAGCAAAGAAGAAAAAAGAAACTATACTATCTTCTAATGGTCATCAGGCCATGAGTTAAAGCCCTGGAGTGCATTTGCCTTTTGTCTCTATGGCGCTCTCGGTCTTCGCCAGACACTACTCACATGCAAGATTTTAACATTTTCAACTATAAATTACATAGAAATATTCTATTGTTTAAAAAAAATCAAATACCACATACAGAAGCCATCATTATTACTTTGCAGCATGTGTTTCCACAACTTTCTATGTGTATTCACATACATAAATGCACAAAGATATAGAACTTTGTGAGTCTGTGAAGATTTGTTTTTTTAGTATAAATTGGGTCATACTGTTAGATAGAAGTTCAGGGACACCAAGACGGCAGAGACAGAGTATAAGAAAGAAACTGCTAGAGGACAAGATAAGGAGACAAGTTATGTCCCTGTTTACAATAAATGCATTACCATGGCAACTTCTGCTACTGAAGGCTTATCACCATGACAACTCCCACCACCGGTTCGAAATTTAAAATGACCTATGGGGTAAAGTGGGCAGAGGGATATTCATGTCTTTTCTGCCATTTAAAATGACCTATGGGGTAACGACCTGTGGGGTAAAGTGGGCAGCATTTAGGTTTTCTGAAGTAACTAATGGGAGGTGTTATGGTTTGTGGGTTGAGGTGTCTCCCAAAAGCTCATGTGTGAGACAATGCAAGAAGGTTTAGAGAAGAAATGATTGGGTTGTGAGAGCCTTAACCCAATCAGTGAATTAATCCCCTGATAGGGATTAACTGAGTGGTAACTGAAGGCAGATGGAGTATGGCTGGAGGAGGTGGGACATGGGGCAGGGCAGGGCTTTGGGGTATATATATTTTGTATCTGGCCAGTGGAGTCTCTCTCGTGGCCATCTAATCATCATGTGAGCTGCTTCCCTTTGCCACATTCTTCTGCCATGATGTCCTGCCTGGCCTTGAGCCCCGAGGAATGGAGCTAGCCACTTATGGACTGAGATCTCTGAAACTGTAAGCCCCTAAATAAACCTTTCCTCCTCTACAATTGTTCTGATCAGGTCTTTTGGTCGCAGCAGGAAAAAAAAAACTGAATAAAACTGGAAAATATTCTAATTAGGTATCATAAGGTTACCAATGGAAGCAAATAGGGTAAGGTCTTCAATCAGGTCCATACAGGAGAAAGAACGCCTAATTTCCAGACATTGAGGTCTTGAGCCTCTCTCTCTCTGCTCAGCCTACTCTGCTCTACCTAACAGTGCTATTTTCACCTTCAGTAAATCTGTGTCTTGCTCAGTTCTTTGTTTTAGACACCAAGGACCTGGACTTGTTGAGATGTCTCCCAACAGTAATAATACTCCTCCTAGAAGGGGAATACCCCCAAAGCTGGATCTTCTGTGTGATGTCATGAAGCCAAAAACTGGGACTGAATGCTGAACATTGACAGCATAAGTTTATTCAATGGCCAAGAATGAAAAAGTAGGAGCCCAACTCCCAAGTCAGCTTCTCAAGCCTTTAGGGGTGGAAAAGTCATAGACTAAAATAAATGAGGGGGAGAGGTAGACTTATAAGGTGAGGGATATTCATGTCTTTTCTGGGATGGGCAGAAATTTTCTGGGAATATGGGTACCACCTATTCTCCTTTTATGGTTCTTTCTTTTGTTGTGATGGCAATTGTAAAGTGTCCTGCACTGGAGGGGTGTCACTTAGCATGCAGATGAATTTAAAAATGGAGCCTGGGGTCTGGTACAGGTCATTTAAGTGGCTGTCTTCAGTTACACTGGACTCTTTGGCCATAAACACCCTTTCCTTAGAAATAAACAATGTTGTCACAAGAGGAAGTCTGAGGAGTTCCTGGAAAGGGGGACCTCAACTCAGGACAAATGAGGTTTTTTAAAACATTGCAGAAATGAATTTAAGGATTCATAAGTTAGAGTCACAGATTTATTTAGGAAAGCAGAGATACATTCAAGGGAGGATGTGGGCTGTCTCAAGAGTGAGATGCCTTTGGGGGCTCTCAAGCTCTTTTTTGTGGGTGGTGCTGGAGATTAAACCCACGGCCTTGTACATGCAAGGCAAGCACCCTCCAACTGAGCTATATCCCCAACCCCTCAAGCTCTTCTTTTAAAGGAAACTTGGTGAGAGGTGAGCTTGGGAAGATAAAAGGAGATGATAGCAGTCTGGTGATCACAAGATGATTTATGCTGGTGTTGTGGTTTGGATGTGAGGTGTCACCCAAAAGCTCACATGTGAGACAATGCAAGAAGGTTCAGAGGAGAAGTGATTGGGTTGTAAGAGTTCTAAGCCAATCAGTAAATTAATCCCTTGATTAGGGATTAACTGAGTGTAGGTGGTAGGGTATGGCTGGAAGGGGGTGGGAATTGGGGTGTGGCTTTGGGGGATATATTTTGTATCTGGCAAGTGGAGACTTTTTGCTTCCTGATCACCATATAAGCTGCTTCCCTCTGCCACACTCTTCTGCCATCTTGTTCCTGTCTCACCTGGAGCCTTGATGAATGGAGCCAGCTGCTATGGATTGAGACCTCTGAAACTATGAGCCCTCAAATTAACTTTTCCCTCTTTAGGTTAGCTCTTTTAAGTCACAGCAGCAAAAAAAGCTGACTAATACAGGTGGTATGGAAATTCTTAGGATCCTTTGGTTGATGTCTTCTCCATTTTCTGACCAATAGATGATGTTAGAAAAGTACCCCATACTATAAGTTTTACATCTCCCTTTGCTCAACTATTCTAAAAATACATGTTAGTGGGCTAATTAATAATGCATTGGACAATTTTCATAAGTGGGTGAATTTCCAGTAATTTAAATATGAATGAAGATTTGTTGATTTCCCAGAAATTTGGGAGTGACAGGTCTGGGAAAGGGAACTAAGTAGGTAGATATAGGGACTTTAGTGTAGGCTTTCTGATTAAAGTTATAGTCACCTTGTCCTTTCTTTTGTACCCTTTCTTCCTATCTTTTGTTTCTTTTCTATCTTACCTCAGAGTTAGGGTTTGGACAAGAGTTCAATTAGGCTATCTAATTTCTATATCATGTAACAATATTGTACCTATCTTCTCTTTTCTCTTTTGTACCTTGATTTTTTAAATTAATAATAAAACTTTTGTTATCAACAAATCTTATGTGTGTACATACATATGGAGCCACTTCTTTTTTTGTTTTTGTTTTGTTTTGTTTTGTTTTGCATGGAAGCAATGCTAGAGATCAATCCAGAGTTTTGCACATGCTACATGAGCACTCTACCTCTGAGCGATATCCACAACCCTACTTAGTTCTTTTTAACAGGGTTTAAAAAGCCAAAATGATATTCTTTTACTCTATTGTGGCTCAGAAAATGATACCTTGAATATATGTCTTTCAGGCATACTGAGAGATTTTTTAAATAATTTTTAAAATATCTTTATTTTGTTTATTTATTTTTATGTGGTGCTGAGGATCAAACTCAGTGCCTCACATGTGAGAGGCAAGCGCTCTGCCAGTGAGCCACAACTCCAGCCCCATCCTAAGCAATTTGATCTAAAGGAAACTAAAAGGTTTTAAAAGCAAGCTTGGAATCAAAGTCCCCCTAAATGTGTCTTGCTTCTCCCTTCTCAAGCACAGGGAGAAGCTTTCTACAAAGTTCCCTGTATGCCAAAATAGACGCTTGCGGGGTTGGGGATGTGGCTCAAGCGGTAGCGTGCTCGCCTGGCATGCGTGCGGCCCGGGTTCGATCCTCAGCACCACATACCAACAAAGTTGTTGTGTCTGCCGATAACTAAAAAAATAAATAAATATTAAAAAAAAAAAAAGTGTCAAAATAGACGCTTGCCAAAGAAGAAACAGTTACCTCTAGTCCCGCCCCTGAGCTTTCATTAACTAAATTCATATTGCAGGAAGAAAAACTGAAATCTGCCAACACACATGGACAGACTTTTGTCACACATGTTTATCCTCTATTTTGGTCCCTAGAAAATCATTTACAATCCATTATCTATTCTGTGGGCAAAACAGACTTGGTTCTAGGCCATGGCACATTCTCCAAGTTCTCTGAGTTCCCCTAAAAATCACCTACTATTCCCCTGACATTCTCCCTTGCTTTTCTTTCCTATGGCAAAGAGGGATATAAGTTTCTGAATCATGTTGGGTTAATGAATAATCACACTCCTATGATTTCCCTTCATGCTGTGATTTTTTTTTCCCTTTTAATAAACTTACTGTATGCCTTTTCTTCTATTTAATCTGTCTACTTGTTAATTCAGCCTGGTGAACATTCAGAGAGCAAAGGTGAAATTTCCCTTAAATTCTACATTTTCCTTTCCTAAGTTTAGAATCAATCAATAAATAAAACAATAGAAGCGGAAAGATACAAGTTGAAAGCTGACAGAAATAAATATGTCTGTGTTGTTAACAAACTAATTAGGAAAAATGGCCTAATGGTTAATCTAGAAAAAATTGCTAATATTTTGCCCCCAAATGAATACAGACTTAACTATTGGGCCCCAGGCATGCCTGGACATCCACTCCCTGTATGAAACAGGCTTTGGAGGCTGCTACAGAGCAGGGCACAGGCTAAAATGCACCAAGCAGACACCTTGAAAGATGGCAGATAAAGAGCTGAACCAGGGCGCCCAGCCCCTTGTACCTAACTCAACAATCACGCAGACCCGTCTTCTCATAGGGATCAATGAATGGGTAAAGAGTGAAAAGAGGATAGAAATGTTCTTCTGGACTCTGACCAAGGCCAGGAAAATGAAAATTCCCTTAAACATTTTCCTAATCTTTTTTCTTATAGCCCTTTTTTTAGAAGAAAATCTGCAGGAGCATAGATGATTTCCCCTCTTCCCATGTGAGAAAGAGATCAGGCATTTATCAGAATATTCTTGACTCTGCTGGATATGGTGGCCTATATGCCTTTAATCACAGTGATGTAAGAGGCTGAGACAGGAAGACTGCAAGCTCAATGCCAGCCTGGGCAACTTAGCAAGACCCTGCTTCAAAATATTAAAAAGGGGAGGGAGAGGGCTGGGGATGTAGCTGCATGGTAGTACACCCTGGGTTCAAGTCCTAGTACCCCCCCGCCACACACACACACACCAAAAAAAAAAAAAAAAAAGGAAAAAAGAATATCTACTGTTCTTTTGCAAATCTGCCTCTTGGGTCGTTTATATTTTGACCTCAGAATACTCTAATTATGAATCATGACAATCCATTAACTTCTAGACCATGACATTGCCCGTTAAGGTTTGGTCTGCAATGTCCCCTAAAAGCTCATGTGTTGAAGCCTTGGTTCCCAAGGCAGCAATGTTTAGAGGCAGGGCTTTGGGAAGTGATTGGTCATGAGGCTCTGACTTCATCAGCAGATTAATCCATTCATGGGTTCATAACTGAATGGACTTTGGAGGTGATAGAACTATAAGAGATCTAGCTGGAAGAAGTAGATCACCTGGGATGCTCCCTAGAAGGGTATATCTTTCTCTCCACCCTCTACTTCCTGGCCACCATGAGGTTAGCAGCTTTGCTCTCCCACACCCTCCCTGCCATGATGTTCTGGCTCCTTCTGCCTCACCACACACCACAGCAATGGGGCTGAGCAGTTATGGACTGAAACTTCTGAAACTATGAACAACAACAAAAAAATTCCTTCTGTAAGTTGCTTTTCTTGGGTATTTTGTCATGGCAACATAAAGAAGGACTAATACATTGCCTAAGCCAAATAATGTTCCCCATATTCTGTTTTCCATTGAAAGCATGTTCCATCACATCATCCAATGTAATACACCAATGGTTATACAATAAAATGACAGCAAAAAGTAAGTTTCTTTGTAATAATTAAAATGTGCATATGGAAATCCCACAGCTAAAATCATCCTCAGTGATAAAAGCTTAAAAGCTTTTCCTCTAAGATCCAGAAAAAGACAGAGACATGTTCTTTTGCCTATTTGCATAGTACTTGAAAGCCCTTGCCAGAATATCTAGGCAGGAAAAAGAATTAATGGCATTCAAACTGGAAAGAACCAAGGTATCTGTCCATAGACGACCTGATCTTATATGTACAAAGCTCCCACCCAAAAAAAAAAAAAAAAAGACTGTTAGAATAAATAAATTCAAAGATACAGCTACAAAATAGAGACACAACATCAATTGTATGTCTGTACATTAACAATAAACAATACAAACGGGAAATTGATAGAATAATTCATTTCACAATTGTTGAGAGCCATAGTTTAGTCAGAATGAAGCCTGGCATTTTTGCCAGAGGGAATGGTTGAAAGGTGACCCTGCTCCAGGATTAGGGCAGCTCTGGGATTAGGGCGGATCCTGCTGGGATTAGGGCGGATCCTGCTGCCTCTAGCGCCCGCTACTTTGGAGTTCTCCTTGAGTTCTCTCCGGGTTCTGAGAGAATTGGCGTGGAGCCCGGTGGAGGCAGTGTGTTCCCGGGAAGTGTGTGTAGAGTGCCGGTGAGAGTTCAAGAATAAAGAGTTGCTGTTTTGAACCTACAAGGCTTTGTGGTGGCTTGGTTATTTTGTGCCCAGCCAGACTGTGGCACACAATAGCATTAAAAAATTAGGAATAAATCTAACCAATGAGGGCCAACACTTAATATGTTCAAAACTATATAAAATTGCTGAAAGATTTAAAGACAAACATAAGTGGGAGAAGATTTTGTGCTCATGGATTGGAAGATTTACTATTGTTAAAACATCAGTGCTGCCCAAAGTAATCTACAGATTCAGTGCAAATCTTTTAGCAAAATCCCAATGATGTTTTTACAGAAATAGAAAAACACATTCTTAATTTTCTATTGAATCTCAAACCCAAATATCCAAAACAACCTCCAAAAAGAACAACATCAAAAAAATGGAGGTCTCACACTTCCTGATTTCAAAACTTAGTACAGAATTACAGTAATCAAAACAGTATCCAACTGGCATAAACATAGATATACAGACCAATGGAATAGAATAGAGAGCTCAGAAATAAACTACGAACCCTAGCGTATGTGATCAAATGATCTTCCACAAAAATGCCATGACCACTCAATTGGAAAGGGACAGTCATCTTAACAAATTGTGCTGGAAAACTGGGCATCCGCAGACAAAGGAATGAATTGAACCCTTACCTAACACCATATAAAAAATTAACTCAAAATGGATCAAAACCCTAAATATAAGAACTGAAACTATAAAACTCTTAATAGAAAGAAAGCCTAGGGGGAGAGCTTAATGACAAGGGATTTGTCCAAAATTTCTTGGTTATGACAACAAAAGCAAAAATAGACAAATGAAACTATGTCAAAATTTAAAACTTCTGGTCTGGGGCCCTTGCTTAGTGGTAGAGCACCTGCCTCACCCATGTGAGGCACTGGGTTCGATCTTCAGCAGCATATAAAAATAAATAAATAAAGATATTGTGTCCATTACAACTAAAAAAAATATTTTAAAAAAATGTTGAGAATAGAAAAAAAATATAAATAAATAAATAAATGTTGAAACTTCTCTCCATCAAAGGAAATAATCAATAGAGTAAAAAAGCAGCCCATGGAATGCAAGGAAATATTTTCCAGTCATATATCTGATTAAGGTTATTATCCAAGTTATATGAAGAAATCCCACAGCCCAACAACAAAAACAAACAATCAACCCAATTAAAAATGAGTAGAGGATTTTAATGGATATTATTTCTAAAAAGATACACAAATATCAGTAAACTCTTAAAAAGATGATCAACTTCACTAATTCTTAGGGAAATGCAAATCAAAACCTCTATAAAATACTCATTAGAATGGCTTTTGTTAAAAAAAAAAAAAAAAGAGAGAGAGAGAGAAAGAAAGAGAAAATAAATTGTGTCAGGATGTGGGAGAAATTAGAACTCTTGTGTATTGATGGTAGGAACATAAGATGGTACTGCATTTATGGAAATGGGGTTCTCAAAAATATTAAATTGAACTGTCATATAATACAGTAATTTCACTTCTGGGCATGTACTCCAAAGAATTGAAAGCAAGGTCTTGAGTAGATTTTTGTACATCCACGTTCATAGCAGCATTGTTCACAACGGCCAAAATGTAGAAACAAGCCTCATGTTCACCAGCAGATAGATAAACAAAATGAGGTTTATACACACGATGGACTATTATTCAGCCAAAAAATGAAGGAAATTGTGACACATGCTATACATGGATGAGTCTGAAGACATCATGCTAAGTGAAAGAAACCAGGCACTAATTGGCAAATGCAGTATGAGTTCACTTACCCGAGGACCTTGGAATAGTCATGAAGACTAGAAAGCATCATGGTGACTGACAGAGGCTACAAGGAGGGAAAGGGAAATGAGGAGTTACTGTTTAACAGGTACCAAATTTCAGTTTGGAATGATGGTTCCACAGATGGATAAAAGTAATAGTTACACAACAACACGAATGGACTTAATGTCACCAACCTTTAAAACACTGAAGATGTTTATCCATTCATCTATCTCTAAGCAGTAGGATTTGTTTCCACATTTTGACTATTATAAATAATTTTAGTGATTAAAATAATAAATTTATTTTGTGCATATTTTGACACGATTTTTTTAAGAATTAGGAAAATAGCCAGGCACAGTGATGCACGCCTGTAATCTCAATGACTTGGGAGTCTGAGGCAGGACAATTGCAAGTTCAATGCCAGCCTCAGCAACTTAGCAAGACCCTCAGCAACACAGTGAGACCCTATCTCAAAATAAAAAATAAAAAGAGCTAGAGATGTGGCTCAGTGGTAAAGTGTCTCTAGGTTCATTCCCCAGTACCAAGAGAAAAAAAAAAAAAACAGGAAAGTAAACCTTCACATAACCAAAACATTATTAACTGAATGTTATTTGCTGTAGGTATAAATGGGTATTACCTGGCCCTAAAGGAACATGCCCAATGTATGTATAAAATTTGGTCTGTCTTAGTCTTTTTTGTGCTGTCATAAGAGAATGCCACAAACCGGGTAATTTATAATGAACAGAAACTTATTGGCTCATGGTTTTGTAGGCTAGGAAGTTCAAGATTCAGTGTTGGCATCTAGTGAAGGCCTTCATGGCAGAATGCAGGAGGGCAAGAGAGAGCAAGGTGTGGGGGAGCCTTATAAAGGTTCCCTTTAATAGGAACTCACTCCCCTGACAATGGTATTTCTCATTATGAAGGCAGAACCCTGTGACCTAAAGGTCCCATTTCCCAACACCTCCATGTTGGGGATCAAGTTTCCAACATATTCAAACTACAGTGGACTCCTAGAAGAGACCTAGGGACAAAGAAAATTAAAGGCAAACCATATAGAGTAATAATAAGCCAGGTCTAGACTTTGTTAAATGTTTTGAATTCAGAATAACTGCTCTGGTTTGAATATGGTTTGAGTGTTTTACCCAAAACCTTATATACTGAAGGCCTGGTCTCCGTGTGGTGATATTGAGAGGATGGAACTTGTAACAGGTGGGGCCTAGTGGTAGTTAATTAGGTCACTGGAGGAATCACCCTCAGATGAGATTAATGTAGTTCTTATGGGATCCTGGCTAGTTCCCACAAGAGTGAGTTATAATTAGAGCAAGTGTGACACCTGAATCTCTCTCTGGCTTTCTATTTGATCTTTTCTGCTTGTACTCCCAGAATTGTGATGCCATCTATCATAAGGTCCTCACCAAAGCCAAGCCCATGCAGTGTCATGCTCTTGACTCTCCAGACTAGTGAGCTAAATAAACCTCTTTTATTTTTAAAATATCCAGCTTCAGGTATTTTGATATAGTAAGAGAAAATGGACTAATACCTGTCCCCAGGATGGAATTATTTGTTACAGGAAGAGACATTAAAATTTGTTTGTTGCCATTGTTGTTTGTTTGGAAATAACTTTCGGAGAACCCATCACTTACTGCTTTTATTTCTGTCTCTGGGACCTCATGAAATAAATTGTAGAGGATTATGGTAGAAAAACAAACACCTGGGCCCGGGGATGTACCTCAGTGGTAATTTACTTACCTAGCACAGGTGAGGTCACGTTCAATTCCCAGCTCAGCAGGAAAAAGAAAGAATGTGAGCCAGAAAGCAAAACATATACAGAACTAAAAGCACTCAGATGCAGTGAACCGTCAGAGAAGAGTAAACCACCATAAATAGATGGCTAAACGGCTCAGACCCCTTCTGAAGGACTATGGAACTGCAGGGAATGATTCCAATACTGCAGAAAAAGGCGCAGCAGAAGAAAGTCATGCAAGTCCCGAAATCAAAGACAGGATGTGAAAAATATGAAGAGCTGAAAAAAATCCTGGGACTTGCGGCTGAACAGATGGCATTGGATACAGCTTTCAAGAGACGCTTCAGTTCAGTCGGCTGAGGACGATTCCAGCTGAAACAAATGGGAGACGTGGGGAAAACAGGCGCATCACCAAGGCCCGGGAGCGGTTTCCAGTGGATACTGGTGGCAAACCATGGGAATGGTTTTCCTGGGGCATCTCTGTGGACTCCCTCTGCCTAGGCCTGAGCTATTCTGTAACAGGAGGAGTAGGAGACCAAGAGTGCCTGTTCAGGAGAGTTGGAGGCTATGTCACCAGACAGAGTCCTGAGTTCCTCTGGAACACAGGGGGAGGTGAAATTAAGACATTTGAGACAGTTGGATGGCTAAGAAAAGGGTCTTGATTAAACACGGTGACTGCAAGAAGGCAGGAATGCCTAAGACTCCAGCTTCCAGAGGAGGAGACATTTTTCTTTTGGGATATATGAAATGTACGGTTCTCTAATTCACCTCTGGGCGAGATTAATGGTCTCCAAAAAGCTGACCTGGAATGACTAGCTTTCTGGTAGGGTTGGAAACAAAAGGATTTCTTTGCCTACTCCCCCTCTCTCATTCCATCGTCTTTTGGTAATCATCAATGTCTAGATGAAGCTTTGAATATTTAGAAATATCATAGGGTGCGGTTGGATGGGGCAGGATTTGGAATTAAATTTAAGAAGTTTCCAAATATGGTAGGTATGGGACTGGTGCTGTGACTGTCCTGTGGATCCTATTTATGCTTTGGTGTCTTAGAGAGGCACATCAGAATCTTATTGTTGAACGAATTCAATGTCTTCAGTTTTAAAAGAACAATACTCACTTCAGTAGACTTCAGCAAGAGGGCATCTTGCTGAAGTAGACTTGACTCTACCAGGCACCAGTCTGAGAGCCCTCAGGAGGAAACAGAGCATAAGGAAAAAAGGAAAAATATTGGATTTTATCTAACAGTTAATCTCAAAAGAGAAAAGGGGGATTCAACATTCGGACTTTGATTTTTCTACAAATGGTCATGATAGGATGGAAATGATGCTCAAATTCTGTTATAGATATATTACTTTTAAAATTGTGATGGCATTATATATGACATAAAATTTGCCTTTTTAAGAGTACAGTTTAGAGACATTAAGTACATTCACATCAATGTGCGTGTGACTCTTCTCCAAAGAATTAAAAACCAATAGGATATTTATTTATTGTTTGTTATAAAAATTTACTATAGGAATTGGCTCATATGGCAATGGGGGCCAAGAGGTCCCATAATCCGTCACCTGCAAGATGGAGAACCAGGAAAGCCGGCGGTATAATGCAGTCTAAGGCCAAAGGCCTCAAAATGAGAGAAGTGGAGTTGGCCATGGTAGAAGTTTGGAAGCCCAAATGTCTGAGAAGTACTTATATCCAAGGGCAGGTGAAGATGGATTCTCAGCCCAGAGAGAGTCGATTCACCTTTCTTCCACCTTTTCATTCTCTTCATGTCCTCCCAAGACTGGATGGTGCCCAACCATACTGGGGAGGACAGTCTGCTTTTCTCAGTTTGCCAATTCAAATGCTGGTCTTTTCCAGAAACATCCTTACAGACATGCCTAGAAACTACCAACTATCAACTATCTGGGATCTTTTACATGAGTCAAGTTTTCACATGAAATTGACCATCACACTGTGTGATCATCTGTACCACCTCCAAAACAGTTTTCCTCTCATTTCCCAAATGAAAATATCATAACCATTAAACAATAACTCCAACTCCCCCTTCCCCCAGCCCCTAGTGATGACCATACTACTTCTCTGTCAATCTTGAATTTGCCTACTCTGGATATCTCGTACAAGTGGCATCATACAATATGTGTCTTTTAGTGTTTGGCTTTTCTTCACCTAACTTAATTTCTTCAAAGTTCATCTACATTGCATGTGCCAGAATTTTATTCTTCTCTAAGGCTTAATGAATCTCCATCCTGATCTTCATATATAATTCCCCAGTTGTTTCCTCAACCTAGTTTCTCCTTTGAGAGTTTATCTTTTCAAATCTTATTAGAGTGTCCTGGATCCCAAATAATCTTCCTGATCTAGTAATAATAAAAAACAATTCCCTTTTTCAGTCTCTTCTTTAAAGATTATTTTTAAAGAACTGTTAACAAGGAACACTGATATATAACGCAAGAGAAAAATGCGGTGCTGTGCATTAACAGACATAGACCTTAAGAAAACATTGAATTTCTTTAGGACACTGTGATTTATAAAACTGGTAGTATGTTATACACTTTAGAATAATTTCGGTTTTAAAAACTGGTTCGAATAAACACTTTTACACTTGAGGGGAGCATTTTCCATTACATGAATATATAAGTTATGTTGAACCCTCACTCCTCCACAATGCTGGATAAACTAAACATTATTAAAATTCTTAGACATGAAAAGTAGTCATCACAGAAACAAGCACATAAACGTAGAGCAAAGAAAAGTCTATCCACCTGTTTTCTGTTACTGTAACAAAATACCTGAAGCTGGGTGATGTATAAAGAAAAGAGATTTACTTAGCTCAGAGGTTTGGAGGTCAAAAATCCAAACAGCATGGCTCTGGCTCTGGCAAAGATCCTCCTGGCTGCATCACATAGTGGTGATGGCATTATGATGGGTGTATATGTGACAGAGATAGATCCCCTGAAGAGATAGGAAACCACAGAGATGGGGAGGAGCCAAGCTTTCTCTTTTATAACAAACTTCTCTTGAGAACTAAGAAGGATCCCACAAAAACTATATGAGTTCCTTCTGAGGATAGTGACCCCAAGGACCCATCACTAGGCCTCATCTCGTAAAGATCCCACTACCTTTCAACATTACCATACTGGAACCAAGTCTCCAACACATGGACCCTGGTGGGGCACAACTAAGCCATATTCAAATCATAGCAAAGAACTAACTTTATCTATAATGTTACACAAAACTGAAATAGAAAAATACTTTTTTTTTTCTCATAGAAAGCCTGGTTGCTGCATTTTGCTGCACCAGTGTCGTCCTGTGGGGTTGAAGTTTTAAGTTACAAGCTCTGTGCGTTCCAGTTCTTGGCCTTGCTACTTCCTGCCAGAGATAGATGTTCATGGTCCTATAATTTGAGTTTCCCTAAACTCAAATGTAAGCCTGGAGGTAAAAATCAAGGAGGTTCAAATTTTAGCCTGGAGGATGAAAATCAAGGAATTCGCATCAAAGTGACAGTAACAAAGGCTTCAGAACCGAACTGTTCAGTTTCTTTCTTCTCATTGAAGATGTCTCCATGGTAACTCACTTGTACCTCCAAACAGCCATCATAGGCCCTGTGGGAGATTGAATTACTGCTCTCAATTCTGCACTCCCTTCCTGAAATGGAATTAAATATCCACAGCCTGCTCTATGTGACTTTTCGGGCTCTCCCACTAGAACAGGCAGAGTATTTTCATGACCCACTGATAACTGGGCTTGACTATGTGATGTGTTTGTCAGTGGAATATTAGTGGAGGTCATCTGAGCAGAGGTTTGGAATGTGCTTGCATGGTTTGGCTTGCCTTCTTGAACCTCTGCCATCTACCTAAAGAAGCTATTGGTTCTTAGGTGAGAAACTTGTGCGATAGATTTGAACCAAACAAACCCCCAGCCTGAAGCCAAACCACCACTGCTAACCTGAACAGGTAGAAGTGAGTTACACAAATGTGGTGTTTATGTTCTTGTAAGCCACTGTGTTTCTTGTGTTTTATCTTTGTTTTTATTTTTATATAGACTCATTGCAGCAAAACCTAATTGATCCAGTTCCCTTCTCTGGCTCATTCCCAGGGTTTACTATGTCATTCCATCAAGTGAATTGATCCACTGATGAGGCTAGAGCCCTTATGAGCCAATTATTTTCAAAATATCGACATCTGGGTACTGCTGCACTGGGTACCTAACCTTTAACACCTGAGCTTTGGGAGGACATGCCCGGTTTACAGTGAGAATCAAGAGTAAAAACTGGAGTTAAAAAGCTTTCAGTGTGGCTAGAGAAGGAACTCGTATTAAGTGTTGAGGCCAAGAAAGGTGTGGTTGCTGAAGAGATTAACACCATTAAAGACACAATTGCTAGACTGTGGAACCAACCCAGATGCCTTTCAATAGATGAATGGATAAAAAAAAAATGTGGCATTTATACACCATGGAGTATTACGCAGCACTAAAAAATGACAAAATCATGGAATTTGCTGGGAAATGGATGGCACTAGAGCAGATTATGCTTAGTGAAGCTAGCCAATCCCTAAAAAACAAATACCAAATGTCTTCTTTGATATAATGAGAGCAACTAAGAACAGAGCAGGGAGGAAGAGCACGAAGAAAAGATTAACATTAAACAGAGACATGAGGTGGGAGAGAAAGGGAGAGAAAAGGGAAATTGCATGGTAATGGAGGGAGACCCTCACTGTTATACAAAATTACATATAAGAGGTTGTGAGGGGAATGGGAAAATAAACAAGGAGAGAAATGAATTACAGTAGATGGGGTAGAGAGAGAAGATGGGAGGGGAGGGGAGGGGGGATAGTAGAGGATAGGAAAGGTAGCAGAATACAACAGTTACTAATAGGGCATTATGTAAAAATGTGGATGTGTAACCGATGTGATTCTGCAATCTGTATTTGGGGTAAAATTGGGAGTTCATAACCAACTTGAATCTAATGTATGAAATATGATATGTCAAGAGCTTTGTAATGTTTTGAACAACCAATAAAAAAAACGAAAAAAAAAAAACACCATTAAAGAAACCAAGTACTTAGCACAGAGACAATAGTAAACGTGCCTTGAGGACATCTCGGGAAACAGCAAGACACCACCATAAAAGACTCAAGAGTGTAAAAGTGAAAACTCTTTCTGAAAGATTTTGCTTTGAGAGTGCCAGGGGCACCCTGCTCTCACAGGGCCACCCAAGAAGATTTTTCCCTAGGACTTGTTTCATGCTCAGTCACCCAGGCATTCAGAGGCCTCTGCAGCCATGGTTCAAGGGAAGCAGGCTATTTCTGAGTTGGCAGCAGACCTTGGCCTCATCCACATGGTGCTGGTTTCACAGGCATGAAGAATGTAAGAGTCATGGGATCATGGAGGCTTCCACCAAGATTTCAAAAGAAGGCCTATGAGGCCAGGCAATATGTCCCAAGGCCAGAACCCCTGTGAGCATTCCTTGAGGGGTTATGCATGAAGTTATAAGAATAAACCCAAAGCTTCAATGGAAACCCCAAGAAGTTAAAGATGCCAGGAATGTGCTATGTCCACCAAGAAAAGCTGCAGGCAATGAGCAGAGCCAGCACAAGAGACAGACATGTGATCTGCAACCAGCAAGGGTGTTGGAGCAGCGCTGCCTAAGCCTCTGGGGCCCAAATCCCCACCACCGTGTGTCCCAGATGCTGGATGTAGAGTTAAGGGCCAATGTTTACTCTGCTGGGCTTCTGTTGTGCTGTGGTCCCATCATTCCTTTCTATGTCCCCATTCCTGCCTTTTGGAAAGGGAATGTTTATTCTATGCCATTGGATATCAGAAGCATATAACTTGCTTCTTTGGTTTTTATAGAGGCTCACAGCTAAGTTTGCCTTGAATCACAGAGGAGATTTGGGACCTGAACTTTTTTTTTTAATATACTTTTTAGACGTTGATGGACCTTTATTTTATTCATTTATTTATATGCATTGCCTCACACATGCTAAGCAAGTGCTCTACCACTGAGCAGCAATGGACTTGAACTTTTGAGCAATGCTGGAACTATTAGGGTTATGGAAACTCTTGGAAGGGACTGAATTTTGAATTGTGTGAGGGGCATGAACTTTTGGAGTTCAGGGGTACAATGTTATTCTTTGGATCTAGAATGTCTCCCAAGGAGCTGTGTTGAAGAATAGGTCCCCATTGCAAAAATTTCCGGAGGTGGGAGTTTGGGAATGGGTTTGGCTCTTACATCATCAGTGATTAATTAATGGATTAATAATTTGAATGGACTGCTGGTAGATAGACACTGAAGGCAGGTGGGGCCAAACTGGAAGAAGTAGGTCACTGGTTGTGCGTGTTTGAGGATTATGTCTCGTCTCCAGCCCCCTTCTTCTTTCTTTTTTAAAAAAATACCTTTATTTATTTATTCTTATGAGGTTCTGAGGATCGAACCCACGGCCTTGCACGTGCTAGACAAGTGCTCTACCGCTGAGCCACAACCCCAGCCCATCTTCTTTCTTTCTCTCTTTTTCCTGGCTGCTGTGTGCTGAGCATCTTTCTTCTGCCATGATTTTCTGCCTCATCTCAGGCTCAGAACAATGGAGCTGGCTGACCATGGACTAAAACCCCTGAAACCACAAGCCAAAATAAATCTTTCTTCCTCTAAGACATTTATGTCAGATATTTTGGTCACAGCGTGAAAAAGCTAACATAGTTAATACCTCATTCTTTAAAAAAATTGTAATCAGTACACAAAATTGTACATATTTAAGGGATACTGTGTAATATTTTGATACCTGTATATGATATGCAATGATCAAATCATGATAATTAAGATTTGCTTCTCCTTAAACCTTGTGTGTGTGTATGTGTGTTTGTGTGTGTGTGTGTGTTAGAAAGCTTTGAACTCCTATCTTCTAGTTCTTCAGAAAATACCTAATAAATTATTGTGAACTATTGATCCGTGTGCATGAGGGCAGAGGCCTCAAGTATCTTGGTGACCCTTCTAGATTTTGCATAAGCTCTGGTGCCAGCCCATGTCTCTATGGCAGAGAAAGTCTCAACTGAAACTACGGCTCAGAACCAGAAGGTACCAGCCAAATCACGGCTCAGTTGCAGCCAGAGACCCAAAGTGAGCTGACAATTAACTTTGTGTTATGCATGATTTCACACCAGTTCTGCAGCCAGGATGTCAATTATGTTGTGTGGTAGGAGGAAAAGAGGGATGACTGTTTCTTAGCATTTGAAACTATCTAATCTGTGAAACTTTAAGTTTTTAAAATAAGTCTTTCACAGTTGTTAGGATAGAAATTATCACCTGCAATCAAATTGTACTGAATATATTGTGATTTTTAATCCTTTTATTTATGGAGAATTTCTATCTGACACAAAATAGACCAAACGGTAAAACGAGTGCCCCTGATATATCCATAACCTAACCCCCCAAAACCATCAATCCAAGAAACATCCATACCCTCATCTATCTACTCTTCTCCAAAACTATTTTGAAGCAAATCTTAGATATGATATCATATCATCCATAAATATTTTAGCATGCTTCTCTAGAAGATAACGGTTGTTTTGCTTTGTTTTTTTGTACCAGGAATTGAACACAGGGGTGCTTTACCACTGAGCTATATCTCTAGTCCTTTTAGATTTTTTATTTTAAGACAAGATCTTGCCAAGTTTCTTAGGGCCTTACTAAGTTGCTGAGGCTGGCTTCGAACTTGCTGTCCTCCTACCTCAGTCTCCTGAGTCTCTGGGATTCAGACATGTGCCAACACAGCTAGCTAAAAGATAGGTTTTTAAAACATAGACATTGTGTTAGTCAGCTTTTTGTTGCTGTGATCAAAATATCTGTCAAGAACAATTTAGAGGAGGAAAAGTTTCTTTGGGCTCATGGTTTCAAAGATTTAGTCCAGAACTTAAATTATCGCTATTTGCGGATGACATGATAATATATTTAACAGACCCAAAAGGGTCTACAAAGAAACTGCTAGAGTTAATAAATGAATTCAGCAAAGTGGCAGGATATAAAATCAACACTCATAAATCAAAGGCATTCCTGTATATCAGCGACAAATCCTCTGAAATGGAAATGAGGACAACCACTCCATTCACAATATCCTCAAAGAAAATAAGATACTTGGGAATCAACCTAACAAAAGAGGTGAAAGATTTATATAATGAAAACTACAGAACCCTAAAGAGAGAGATAGAAGAAGATCTTAGAAGATGGAAAAATGTACCCTGTTCATGGATAGGCAGAACTAACATCATCAAAATGGCGATATTACCCAAAGTTCTCTATAGGTTTAATGCGATGCCAATCAAAATCCCAACGGCATTTCTTGTAGAAATAGATAAAGCAATCATGAAATTCATACGGAAAAACAAAAGACCCAGAATAGCAAAAGCAATTCTAAGCAGGAAGTGTGAATCTGGAGGTATAGCGATACCAGAGTTCAAACTGTACTACAGAGCAATAGTAACAAAAACAGCATGGTACTGGTACCAAAACAGGCGGGTGGACCAATGGTACAGAATAGAGGACACAGAAACCAATCCACAAAATTATAACTTTCTTATATTTGATAAAGGGGCTAAAAACATGCAATGGAGGAAGGATAGCATCTTCAACAAATGGTGCTGGGAAAACTGGAAATCCATATGCAACAAAATGAAACTGAATCCCTTTCTCTCGCCATGCACAAAAGTTAACTCAAAATGGATCANGAACAACAGCAGATGAGGTAGAGAGGGAAGATGGAGGGGAGGGGAGGGGGGATAGTAGGGGACAGGAAAGGTAGCAGAATACAACAGTCACTAATATGCCATTATGTAAAAATGTGAGTGTGTAACCGATGTGATTCTGCAATTTGTATTTGGGGTAAAAATGGGAGTTCATAACCCAATTGAGTCAAATGTATGAAAGATGATATGTCATGAGCTTTGTAATGTTTTGAACAACCAATTAAAAAAAAAAAGATTTAGTCCATAGTTGGCCAAATCCATCGCTCTGAGCCCAAGGTAAAGCAGAACATCATGGCAGAAGAAAGATGCTCACCTCATGGTAGCCAGGAAGCAGAGCAGGGAGGGCCACAAGGAAGATAAACCCTTCCAGGGAAGTAACCCACCTCCTCCAGTCGTACCCCACCTACCTATAGGTACCACCCAGTTGGTACATTCAAACTAGGACGAACTAATTAGGTTACAGCTCTCACAATCCTGCATTAACAAGGACACTCATATCCAAACCATAACAGTGCCTCATTTGATTTGTTACCACTCTCATAATCTCATCATTTCTTCTCTGAATATTTCTGCTAATGCAGATAATTTGGGGGGATACTTTATATCCAATCATGACATCCACGCACATGTTACAAACTTTTCTAACTTTGCTTTGTAGAAGTTTTTTTTGTTTTTTGGGGGGTGTGGGGAGAGGAAAATGGGGTCCAAATAACGTCCAAAAATTGCAAATGGTTACCATGTTGCTTAAATCTCTTCTAAGCATTGGTCCTTCTTCCATTTCTTTTTATAACACTTGCAATTTATCTGTTGAAAAGACCAGATTATTTATCATATATATAGTTTTTTTCTGCTGGGAAAACAGAAAGAAAATAAAACAGTATGTTTTTCCTATGCGCTCACACCACAACAATCAGAACAGAAGACTTTTGTGACCTTGAAATGTATGGGGACTTCTCCCACCAGCAAATAAGCAGTGCTTCAGCTGCAGACACGGGCTGGGGGTCTAATTCAACACAGTTCTGACAATATCTACTGGAGATAGCATTAGATCCCCCAGGTTGAAGGTTCAGTCCCAAGATTGTACCACACCCCATTTCAGATGCCAGTCACGAGCTGGATTGTTTTTATCTGTGCTTCTGACCAAACAAATATATATCAAGTTTCCACAACCCCCCTCAAAGTCATTTGCTTGAGCAACTCACAGAACTCAGGGAAACACTTCCATTTACAGGTTTATTATAAAGGATATTTCAAAGGACACAGATAAAAAGGAATCTCCAGGTGTTCACATATCCAGAAGCTCTCTGACCCCTGTTTTTTGGATCTTTATGGAGTTATGGAGACTTCATTGCATAGGTAGTGTTAACAGATTGGGAGGGGAAATCCAGCAAGGCCTGCCTGCTTTAGTATTCCTGTTGACCTTTCTGTGAAGAACTCTTCTGGTATGAGGAGGGTTTTATGACCTACTAGCAGTATAGGGCAAGTCAGAGAATTTCTTTATGGCCAGCTCCAAGATGGAAAATAGGGGATGATTAGAATTTCTAATTCTTATTTCTTGGAGAAGAGAAATTGCAGTTTCCATGACCTACCTTGGGGAGGGAGTTATAAACCAGGGACAGGGATGAAATCCAAATGTATCTTTCAACAATATCACAGTTTCTAACAGCTGTGGATTTTGCCTATTACATCATGTGATTTATTTAATCATGTTCCTCTCTCATCTTAATTTTCTATAAAGTAACAGTTGGAATTAGACTGGTATTTTTCAGTATAAAAATTTGGAAAATTGAGAAACACACAGAATAAGAAAGCACAATTCATTCAAAGTTCCAGCCTTTTAATCCTCTCTTTGAACAATACAGAGTAAAACAAGAAACACTGTATTCCCCTCCAAAATCCCACCCTTCAAGAATAACCACAACTATCTGACATGTTAGTGTATGCAAGTAATCCCAGCAATTTGAGAGGCTGAGGCAGGAGGATTGCAGATTCAAGAACAGTTTTGGCAACTTAGTGAGACCCCCATCTCAAAACAAAAAATAAAAAAGATGTGGGGATATAGTTCAGTGGTAGTTCACCCCTGAGTTTAATCCCCAATACCACACACACACACACACACACACACACACACACACAGTAATCACAGGTAACAATAATTTGGGGCTTAGAAGAAATAGTTCTAATTTTTTTAAAGTGATGTTATGATGGTATGGGTCAATTTGACTGGGCCATGTGGAATCCAAACATTTGGTCAAACATTATTCTGGGCACGTGTATAATAGTGTGTTTGGATGAGATTCACATTTGAATGGGTATACTTAGAAAAGTAGATTGCCCTTTCTGATGTAGGTGAGCTTTGTTCAATAGGCTGAGGAACTGAATAAAGCAAAAAGGCTGACCTTCTGGCTGGAAAAAAAGAAATGCCTCCTACCTACATACCTACATTTATTATTTTCCAGGCTTTGGACTCTAACCAAAACATTGTCTCTTCTTGGGTCTCAAGACTGCTGGCTTTCAGAATGGCACTTACACCATAAGTTCTTCTGATTCTCAGGCCTTCAGATTTGGACTGAACTACTTATCTTTTCTAAGTCTCCAACTTGGCCTGTAGCCTGTAGATCTTGGGACTCCTCAGCATGCATAATCACATGAGTCAATCTCTCTCTCTCTCTCTCTCTCTCTCTCTCTCTCTCTCTCACACACACACACACAGAGAGAGAAAGAGAGAGAGAGAGAGAAAATTATTTCTCAGTACCCATGCAGAACTGGTTCCAGGACTTCCCTGGATACCAAAGTTCATGGATGCTCAAGTCCCTTTATAAAATGATGGTGTATTTGCATATAAACTATGCACATACTTATAAATTATCTTTAGATTACCCATAATACCTAATACAATGTAAATGCTATGTATAAAATAGTTGTTTTGCTGTGTTGTTTAGGGAATAATGAAATGACAAGGAATGTTCATTATGGACAAAACTGGGTGTGTGTGTGTGATATTTTCAGTCTGCAATTGGTTGAATCCATTGCTGTATGGCCTACAGATATGAGGGCTGATAGTCCCCCACCCTCTCTCTATATACAGCTACATACATATATATGTCTATGAGATAGATAGATAGATATGTAAATATGTATATATGTGTGTGTATCTATCTAAATAGATGGATGGATGGATAGATAGATAGGTAGGTAGATAGAATTGGACATGTACTCTGGAAACCCCTGACTAATACGGAAGGCTAAGTGGAGGGGATAGGATCTGAGCTGTGCCTTGAAGAACAGGTAACCCAGGTTAGAGACAAGGGTGTTCCAGGGAAACAAAGTGGAAGAGCCTGGAGTAAATCTACTGTGTGGGACTCAGAGGGGAGGTTGGGAAGACTACAGCTGAAACTTGGGGATTTTGAGTTATTCAAGGTTTTGGAGGCCATGGGAAGAAATATGTACATATTCCTAAGAGCAAAAAGAATCATTGATAAGATGAATTCAGCAAAGTAGCGGGATATAAAATCAATACCCATAAGTCAAATGCATTTCTATACACGAGTGATGAATCCACTGCAAGAGAAATTAGGAAAACCACCCCATTCACAACAGCCTCAAAAGAAAAAAATACTTGGGACTCAATCTAACAAAAGAGGTGAAAGGCCTCTTCAATGAAAACTACAGAACACTAAAGAAAGAAAATGAAGAAGACCTTAGAGGATGGAAAGATCTCCCATGCTCTTGGATAGGCAGAATTAATATAGTCAAAATGGTCATACTTCCAAAAACGTTATACAGATTTAATGCAATACCTGTTAAAATCTCAATGACATTCTTCATAGAACTAGAGAAAACAATCATGAAATTCATTTGGAAGCATCAGACACTCGGTATTCTGAGCCAAAGCAATCTAAGCAAAAAGAGTGAAGCAGGAGGCCTCACAATACCAGACCTTAAACTATACTACAGAACTATAGTTAAAAAAAATGGCATGGTATTGGCTCTAAAATAGACTCGTAGACCAATGGCACAGAAAGAAGACACAGAGACAAACCCACATAAATACAGTTATCTCATTCTACACAAAGGTGCCAAAAACATTCACTGGAGAAAAGATAGCCTCTTCAACAAATGGTGCTGGGAAAACTGGAAACCCATATGTAGCAAAATGAAATTAAACCTCTATCTCTCACCCTGCACAAAAATCAACTCAAAGTGGATCAGAGACTTAGGTACTAGAACAGAGACCCTGTGCCTAATAGAAGAAAAAGTAGGCCCAAATCTTCACCACATCTGTCTAGGATCTGAATTCCTTAACAAGACTCCTAAGGCACAAGAAG
>NW_025999961.1:6240939-6261535 GCF_001458135.2 Marmota marmota marmota
AGAGAGAGAGAGGAAGGAAGGAAGGAAGGAAGAAAGGAAGGAAGGAAGGAAGGAAGGAAGGAGGAAGGAAGGAGGAAGGAAGGTAGGTTGGTTGGATCATTGACCTATTTTAGCAAGGCCAAAGTCATTCGTGTTGAAGAAGTTTGGTGTGCATGCAAAGTAGTTCAAGGCAGTAGGATTAGTCATTGAATCACTATTCACAATAGCTAAAATGTGGAAATAACCTAAATGTCCGTCAATGGATGAAGGGGTACGAAAAAAGTGGCACATACACAGTGGACTACTATTCAGCTTTAAAGAAAGAAGGAAATCCAACAATATGAAACATGAAGAAAACTTGAGGACATTATGCCAAGTGAAATAAGCCAGTTACAGAAATAAAAATACTTCATGCTGCCATTGATTTGAGGTACCTTAATGCTGCAGTCTGGCTAGGCACAAAATCACGAGCCACTCACAGCCATGTAGATTCAAACAGCAATTCTTTATTCCCGAACTCACACCGGCACTCTACACACGTTCTGGGGGAAATCCACGTTCTGGGCAAAATCCCAAATACTCTCTCAATCCCGCGAGAACTCAACAGGAACTCAAGGAGTAGGCGCGCCTGAGGCAGCAGGATACGCCCTATTCCCAGCAGGGTACACCTCAAACCTGGAACCGCCCTAAACCCGGATTGTCCTAAACTGGGAACGCCCTAAACCCGATCCGCCCTGGTCCTTGAGCAAGGTCACCTTACATGCAATGTCACTGCAAATGACCTGGGTCATGCCATGTGTCATTCTTACTTAGCAATGGCCCTCAGCGCATTAAAATATCCTAAAATGTAGAATCAAAGAATGGAATGGTGTTTACAGGGCTTGGGGAAAGGGGACAATGAAGAGTCACTAACCAGCAGGCATAACATTTCAGTCAAGCAATATGAGTAAGTCTTAGAAAGCTGCTAGACGTTGTCTTTATAGTTAACTGCATTGTAAACTTAATTTGTTAAGCTGGGCATGTGGCCTGAACCTGTCATTCCAGCTATCTTGGAGGTTTAAGCAAGATGATCACTTGAGCTCAGGGGTTCAAGGACAAGCCAGGGCAACATAGCAACACCCTGTTTCAAAAAAAAAATGTTAACAGGGTACATTGCCCATTAATTAATTGTTCTTAACACAATAAAATAAAAATAAATAAAATCTATTTTTAAAAGTAGCAAGTTTTCTAGGCAAGTTCCATTGTGGAATTCTAAAGGAGCCCATGAGTCTCATTATCAATCTGGTGCTGGAAGTCCCACATGACACCTACAACCACATTCAGGTGTCCTCTAAAAGTAAGATTCAAGGTAAATGAAGGTCGTACAAACTGTGCCTCCACATAATCACATGCCCATACCCTAACCGCTTGACATGCCATCCTCCTCCTGTTTGGCTCCCTGTTTCTCATACTTGCAGTGCACTGGAATGTGTCTGCTTGACTTTGGATGCAACTCTGGTTGCTGGTTCTTGCTCAGAGTCAGTTTTGGAATCTATCTATGAGAGGCTTACACTCTATATTGAGTGCTATTTTTAAGTGTTTCTGGAGTCATATTGCCAATGCTTAAATAGAAGCTGTGCCTCTTTAAATAGCTGTAACCTGAGGCAAGTGCCTTCAGCTTTCTGAGTCTCAGTTTCCTCATCTGTTAAATGGGGCAAGTCATAGTGATTCAAAATAGAGTTATTTAGAGGATTAAATAATATAGCACATGTAAACACCTGGCATTATAGTGGGGGTTTTGTTTGTTTGTTTGTTTGTTTTGTTTTACTAAAACAAAGCAAAAGATCTCTTCTTCCACAACTCTATGCCTTACAGAGCTATTGAGGTCACTAATGGCCCCGAATGGTGGCTTCAGTATCTCGTGGCTGTGTGTTGCAGTTTCAAATAGCTTCTCTGAGAATACTGGATTTTTAACACGCCCTGTCCCCAGACTTGTCTCTAATCCATTGCAACCAGCCAGTTGTGTGTCTCCCATTCCCTGATCCGCTATGGGTCCTGAGGCCCTTTCTTGGGAGGCTGAGCTGACATTGATCAAGAAGGAGGTGTATCGTAGAAATCTAAGCCAGCGTGGGAAGGATCTGGAATCAGTTACACTGGGATGGGCCTAGAGTCTGCTGGGCTTGAGCTTCTCGTGCCACAAGCCACGGGGATGTGCCAGCTTCTGAGTCTCTTTGCCCTACCCTGTTTCTGTTCCTGGTGTGAATGAGGAATTCTCCGTTCCACAAGCCTGGCTTTGTTTGGTGGGAGGCTTGCCCTGCCTGTCCTGCCCTCTCTGGCCCAAAAGTGCTCTCCTTGGTTTTCCTCTTAAGGCTTCATTGATTTTCCTTTCACATTTAAATCTGCAATCCATCTGTAATCGATTCTGTCTCTGGTTCCAGTGTTCTGCAGAGAAAGAAATGAAAATGGTTGGTGTCCATTCACTGGGCAGCGGTATCTGAGTCTGATTCTGAGTCTGATTCTCATATTTCCTGCTGAGTCTGGGTTCTCCATGGCCTACTCTAAACTCCTCTTTTCATCACACTGGTCAGAATTGGTTTCTATTCCTTCTATTCCAGAGATCCCTAATTTTTACAGTCTCAGAAAAGTAGATGGCTCAGATTTAGCTATCTGGGACAAAGATGGCAAAAAAGGAAGACCTATTGGAAAATCCAACGAAGAAGTACATAGATTACCATTACTGGAATTTAATCTTTCATAGTCACTTATACCTATTCCCAGATATTGCTCAGAAATTGGGCAACATAAATAGTTATGACATTGTTTATGGTACATATACTGAGCATTGGCAGCAAAGGTTGTACACCTGGGATATTCAGGGATCTGCTGGTAGGCTCCTGTACATCTTTGTATGTTCTAGACCATTTGTCATAAACCAAGTCCTATTACAACAGAAGAAATGCCTCAGCCACACTCAGTCTGCACCATAATGGCTGAGATAACCAAGGAAATATTTTGTGGACCAAGCTGAATGTAATCTCAATGATGCAGGTGACCACAGGACTTCTCTCCAAGCAGACTGAATGCCAAAAAAAAAAAAAAAAAAAAGGCATTTAGCCAATGGAGGAGTACACCATTTCTCTATGCCCAAGGTACAACTTCTTGGCAAAAGGGTGCTTTCCCACATTGGAGGCAGAATGCCATAATGGATAAGCTCTATCTTTGCAACCATGTCCTTGGGTGCCAATCCTGGCTCATAGCTTATTAATTATGTGACCCTTGGAATGTTACTTAAGTTCTCTGTGCTTCAGCTTTCTCATCAAAACCTAGAAATAGGTCCTTATCCTCTTTGAGAGGACCCACTGTCTCCCTTGAGAATGTCCTCTTTCTCTTTTCCTATCCTTCAATAAACTCATGCCTGTAAATGAGAAAAAAAAATGAATGAAATGTCTGAAAACATTCTGGCATGATTCCAAGATTCAGGGTTTGAAGAGGGGGCCTAGGCACCCTCAGATATATGGTAGGCCTTCTGCCCTATAATAGGTTCACTACCATCTTATCATGGGTTACCCCAGTTATTTTCTGGTTACTCTCTCTGTTTAGCCTTTTCTGAACCTATATTCTCCACCTTTGATTCTTGGGGACTAGAAGAAAAATCTTGAAATCATAAAAGTGTCTTGGGCTAGAGCTCACTCTACTAAGGGAGAAAAGATCTCTTGATTGGAACTCTAATGTTGTAGTCTTCAGGGGTCTAAATTGAGGCTTTCACCCACTGTCCTTTTGGGGGACAAACTTGCCCACTGACAATTGAAGGATTCTTTACAAGGACAAACTCTTATAGAATCTAAAAGCCAGTGATCAGGAGACTCAGAATCCCAACTCCCATTAGGGTAAAGAGACCTGTTTCTCTTTCTAGTACTTTCTTTATCTGTATCTTCAGACCAACTAAACATTGAAGGGCCCCACTCAAGACTCAAATCAGTGGGAACTCTTAACTCACATCTAAGTACAGTCCCCTGCCCTATGTATGCCTCATCCCATCACCTGCCACCCGCCACCATAGACCTTTGAATTGTCCTGATGCTACATACCCTTAACTGACTACTCTCACCTAATAGAGAACAAGGATACTTTTCCCTAACTTCACCCTCTCTCAGCAGGAAGCAGCCAGAGGAATCAATGCCCAAATGCCCGAAAATAACTTAGGGACCCAAGTCCTTAGTGGGGTGAGGAGAGAAAAGACAATGAAGGGTGACTAAAAACCTCAGGGAGACTTATTTGATTAATAAGCATCTGTAAGAAGGGCATTTGGTATGTTAACCATCCCCCCAAAATTACATTCTCTTAAGAAAAATTATTGTTTCAAGATCATGTCATACCCTACCAGGTGGCAGAGAGCCTCTCTCATCAGAAACTGTCACAACCTTCAATCACTCTGGAAACCAAAACATCAAGACCCTCTCAAAGAAAGCTTGCTAAACTATTCAAAGTGTAATAAGCCAATTAATGGGGCAGGAAACTGAGGTACTCAATTCCTTAATATCTCCAGTTCTGTAAACACAACACCATCTTTTGGAAGTAGTTCATGCAGTTCCTAGGCCATCAATCAAGTCAAAAGGTGGACCTGAGCAGGATTCTGTAAACTTCCATGGGAGCCCCAAATAAACTGGAGGCCAGGAGGGGCCTCCCATCCTTGTCCTCTCTGAAAAGGCTCACGCTCTCCCTTAAGAAGGTCTGTTTTCAATAAACTCATGCCTGTTACTGGGGGGAACAGGGGAAACCCTAGGAATAATGATAGTGCCTTGTGAGAGGGTCTGGGTTCAAACTTAGTAATGATAATAATAATAACACCTACCTTGTAAGGTCATCAGAATTAAGTGAGTCTAGAATCTAGCTCAGCTTTCACATATAAACACAAAGTATTTTTGCAGTTTTAACAGGCTCTGAACTTTAAGAGAATGTCATCATTGTGCACATGGAAAGATGGTAGTACTGTGATCTGTTTAGCATCTCAGCAGATTGTTTAACCATTTCAGAGAATTACATCATGGGTGCCTCCTTAATTAACTAGTATATCGCCTGATTCAGTCTCCGCTTGCCATTGTTGTATCCATGGAGATTTTTACAGAGGGGCAAGCACCTGATATACTCAGTATCTTCCGGAAAAGTTACCACCAAATCTTTTTTTTTTTTCATGTTAATGAGACCGGTTTAATCACCCTACATTGTATACATGTAAACATAATATATTTTACATGTGATACATATAACATAACATTGTAGCTCATAAATGTATATAATTATTACTTTTTAAATTTTTTACTTGTTTTAATCAGTTATACATGACCGTAGAATGCATTTATGCACTTTGATATATCATACATAGATGGGATATAATTTCTCACTTTTCTGAGTGAACATGTTGCAGAATCATATTGATCATGTAGTCACATATATTCATACAGTAACAATGACTGTTTCATTCTAATATATTTCCTATCCCCCCATCCCCTTCCCTCCCCTCCCATCACTTCCCTCTATTCTTCCCTAGTGCCCCCTGCCTTATTGTGAATTAGCATGTGCATATTAGAGAAAACATTCAGCCTCTTGTTTTGTGGGATTGGCTTATTTTGCTTGGCATGATATTCTCCAACTCTAACCATTTACTGGCAAATGCCATAATTTTACTCTTCTTTAAAGCTGAGTAATAATCCATTGAGTATATATACCACATTTTCTTTATTCATTCATCTATTGAGGGACACCTAGGTTGGTTCCATAGTCTAGCTGTTGTGAATTGGACTGCTATAAACATTGATGTGGCTGCGTCACTATAGTATGCTGATTTTAAGTTCTTTGGGTATAAACTAAGGAGTGGAATAGCTGGATCAAATGGTGGTTCCATTCCCAGTTTTCTGAGGAATCTCCATACCGTTTTCCATAGTGGTTGCACCAATTTGCAGTTCCACCAGCAATGTATGATTGTATCTTCTTCAACCACATCCTTGCCAACGTTTATTGTTGCCTGTATTCTTGATGATTGCCATTCTGACAGGAGATGAAATCTTAGATTAATTTTTATTTGCATTTCTCTAATTGCTGTAGATGTTGAACACTTTTTCATATATTTGTTGATCAATTGTATTTCTTCTTCTGTGAAGTGTCTGTTCAGTTCCTTAGCCCATTTATTGATTGGGTTATTATTAGTTTTTTTTTGGTGTTAAGTTTTTTGAGTTCTTTATATATCCTGGAGATTAGTGCTCTATCTGATGTGCATGTGATAATTTCCATTCTGTAGTCTCTCTCATCATGTTACTGATTATTTCCTTTGCTGAGAAGAATCATGTTAATTTGAACCCATCACATTTATGGATTCTTGATTTTACTTCTTGCACTTTAGGAGACTTGTTAAGGAAGTCAGATCCTAGGCCAGTGTGGTGAAGATTTGGGCCTACTTTTTCTTCTATTAGGTACAGAGCCTCTGTTCTAGTGCCTAAGTTTTTGCTCCACTTTGAGTTTATTTTTGTGCAGGGTGAGAGATAGAGGTTTAATTCATTTTGCTACATATGAATTTCCAGTTTTCCCAACACTGTTTGTTGAATAGGCTATCTTTTCTCCATTGAATGTTTTTGGCACCTTTGTCTAGTATGAGATAACTGTATTTATGTGGGTTTTTCTCTGTGTCCACTATCTGTACCATTGGTCTACAAGTCTATTTTGGAGCCAATATCATGCCATTTTTGTTACTAAAGCTCTGTACTATAGTTTAAGTTCTGGTATAGTGATGCCTCCTGCTTCACTTTTCTTGCTAAGGATGCTTTAGCTATTCTGGGTCTCTTTTTTTTCCAAATGAATTTCATGATTGCTTTTTCTTTTTTTTCTTTCTTTCTTTCTTTTTTTTTAATTTTTATTGTTGGTTGTTCAAAACATTACATAGTTCTTGACATATCATATTTCACACTTTGATTCAAGTGGGTTATGAACTCCCATTTTTACCCTGTATACAGATTGCAGAATCACATCGGTTACAACATGATTGCTTTTTCTAGTTCTATGAAGAATGTCATTGGGATTTTAATAGGTATTGAATTAAATCTGTATTATGCTTTTAGTAATGTGGCCATTTTGACAATATTAATTCTGCCTATCTAGGAGCATGGGAGATCTTTCCATCTTCTGAGGTTTTCTTCAACTTCTTTATTTAGTGTTCTGTAGTTTTCATTGTGGAGGTCTTTCACCTCTTTTGTTAGATTGATTCCCAGGTAATTTTTTTTTGAGGCTATTGTCAATGAAGTAGTTTTCCTAATTTCTCTTGCAGTGGGTTCATTGCTGATGTACATGAATGCATTTGATTTATGGGTATTGATTTAATATCCTGCTACTTTGCTGAATTCATTTATTAGTTCTAGAAGTTTTCTGGTGGAATATTTTGAATATTTAAGATATAGAATCATATCATCAGTGAATAGTGATAGTTTGAGTTCTTCTTTACCTATTTGTATCCCTTTAATTTCTTTCTTTTGACTAATTGGTCTCGCTAGAGTTTCAAGAATGATGTTGAATAGAAGTGGTGAAAGAAGATATCCTTTCTTTGTTCCAGATTTTAGTGGGAAGGCTTTCAATGTTTTTCCATTTAGAATGAAGCTGGCCTTGAGTTTAGTATATATAGCTTTTATAGTGTTGAGGTATATTCCTACTATCCCTAGTTTTTCTAGTGTTTTGAATATAAAGGTGTGCTGTATTTTGACAAATGCTTTTTCTGCATCTATTGAGATGATCATATAATTCTTATCTTTAAGTCTATTGATGTGACAAATTATGTTTATTGATTTCCATTCGTTGAACCAACCTTGCATCCCTGGAATGACTCCCACTTGATCATGGTGTACTATCTTTTTAATATGTTGTTGTATGCTATTTGCCTGAATTTTATTGAGAATTTTTGCATCTATGGTCATTAGGGATATTGGTCTGAAGTTTTCTTTTCTTGATGTGTTTTGTCTGGTTTTGGTATCAGGGTCATATTAGCCTCATAGAATGAGTTAGGAAGTGTTCCCTCCTTTTCTATTTCATGGAATACTTTGAGGAGTATTGGTGTTGATTCTTCTTTGATGGTCTTGTAGAACCCGGCTGAGAATCCATCTGGTCCTTGGCTTTTCTTGGTTGGTAGGCTTTTGATGGCATTTTCTATTTCATTACTTGAAATTGATCTGTTTAAAGCATGTATGACCTCCTCATTCAGTTTGGGTAGGTCATATGTCTCTAGAAACTTATTGAACTCTTCATTATTTTCTATTTTATTAACGTATAAATTTTCAAAATAGTTTCTAATTATTTTTGTATTTCAGATGTGTCCATTGTGATATTTCCTTCTTCATCTTGTATTTTAGTAATTTGAGATTTCTTTTTTTTCTCTTCATTAGCATGGCCAGGGGTTTATCTATTTTATTTATTTTTTTCAAAGAACCAACTTTTTGTTTTGTCAATTTTTTCAATAATTTCTTTTGTTTCAATTTCATTAATTCCAGCTCTGGTTTTAATTATTTCCTGTCTTCTATTGCTTTTGGTGTTGATTTGTTCTTCGTTTTCTATGGCTTTGAGATGCAGAGTTAGATCATTTATTTGTTGACTTTTTATTCTTTTAATGATTGTGCTCACTGCAATAAACTTTCCTCTTAGTACTGCCTTCATAGTGTCCCAGAGATTTTGATATGTTATCAGCATTCTCATTTAAACTCTAAGTTTTTTATTTCATCCTTTGCCGCAGTCTGGCTGGGCACAATCAGGAGCCACTTGTCAAAAGAAACTAACTTTATTTTTAGAACCACACACGGCAAACAAAACAGCCTCTCAGGAAAAACCCTCAGAGCCTCAACTGCCACCACGGGCTTTCCACAAGCCTCTCTCTCCCACACAAGCTTCTCCCCACCTCCCACAATCCTCCTGCTCTTGAGGCCGATTGGCTGGGTCACGTGGGCGGAGCCAAAAAAGTCCCCCAATGAGCAGCTCCGTGGTCTGAAAGGGCAGGGAAACAGCCCAAGGAACATCACCGCAGAGGACCCAATCAGCTAGATGTTGCTAGGGCCGCTGTGAGCCAATCATCAGCCGGCAGCTGGAAGTTTGCTGGCAGCTGGAAGTTTGCTGGGGCCCCTTCGGCTGTGGCTCTCAACAATCCTTGATTTCTTCTACTATACATTCATCATTCAAAGCATGTATGACCTTCTCATTGTGTATTATTTAGTGTCCATTTGTTACAGTAGCTTCTATTTTTTATTTTATCATTGATTTCTAATTTCATTCCATTGTGGTCTGATAGAATTCAAGGTATTATGTCTGGGTTTTTTTTTTTTTTTTTTTTTTTGTATTTACTAAGAGTTGCTTTGTGGCATAAAATTATGGTCTATTTTAGAGAAGGAGCCACGTGCTGCTGAGAAGAAAGTATATTTGCTCATTGATGGATGAAATATTCTATATATGTCTGTTGAGTCTATATTATTGATTGTTTAGTTCAATAGTTACCTTTTTTAGTTTTTGTTTGGAAGATCTGTCTAGTAGGGAGAGAAGTGTGTTAAAGTCACCCAGTATTATTGTATTGTGGTCTATTTGACACTTGAAATTGAGAAGGGTTTGTTTGATGTACATAGATGCTCCATTGTTTGGAGCACAAATATTTATCATTGTTATGTCTTGTTTATATATACTTCCCTTAAGAAGTATGAAATATCCTTCTTTGTCTCTTTTGATTAACTTTAGTTTAAAGTCTACTTTATCTGAAATGGGAATGGAAACCCATGCTTGTTTACACAATCCATATGAGTGATAAGTTTTTTTCCCATCCCTTCACCTTCAGCCTGTGGATGTCTTTGCCCATGAGGTGAGTCTCTTGAAGACAGCATATTGTTGGGTCTTGCTTTTTAATCAGATCTGCCAGTCTATGTCTTTTGATTCATGAGTTTAGGCTGTTAACATTCAAGGTTATTATTGAGATATGATTTGTATTCCCTGTCATTTTGATTTATTTCTGGTTTTTGATTTGTCTTAGTTTCTCATTTGATTGAATGTCCCTTTAGTGTAGATCCTCCCTTTGCTGGTTTTCACTTTTTTTCCCACTTCATCCTCATGGATGCATGATAATGCCTGACATTTATCCATTAGTGTAATACTCTGAACTCCTCTAATTATATTTTAAGCATTCATTTGTTCCTAGAGAACCCCAGCTTGGAATTTTTCAACTTTAGCTTCCCAGAAAAGAGATCCTCTGAGCTGACTCTTAAAAGGCATGCCATTTGCCTGGTGGGCAGAAGGGGGGAAGGTAACAGGCAAAGGGGGAAACTATATGGGAAGGCACAGATATAGAATAAGAAGTCATTCATAAAATGTCAAGTATTTTGTATGGTTGAAAGACAGAGCACACACCAATTAGCAACTGATGACGCTGAAAGAAGGCACAGGAACCATATTGCCAAGAATGTTGACTACCATCCTAAAAAACTTAGATTTCAACCTCAGGGTTGGGGTAATGAGAGTTTGTAAACAAAGGGGCAATTTTCTGGGTTTACATTTGAAGTTCAGGAAAATCACTCTGATTTAATAGGAGTGTGGTTTAATAGAGGAAGGGAAGGAAGATTCGTTAAGAGGTTGTCAACATATTCAGATAAGAAATGATGAGAGCTTGAATTGACAACCTGGTGGGGGAATGCAGAGGAAAGATGAAGTTGAAAGCTATTAACAGAATGTTGACTAAGTAGATGCAGGATTTAAGGGAAAGGGAGAGATAATATAATTCCCAGGTTTCTTGACTAGCTGCCTAAAGAAATTACACCCCCTCTAGGTGAACGCCATGGTGCAGGCCTGTATCTCCGTCATTAGGGAGACTGAGGCAGGAGGACCGCAAGTTCAAGGCCAGCCTGGGTAACTTAGAAGGACTCTGTCTAAAAGGAAGGGTGGTGTCTGGGAAAGTTGCTCAATGGGAAAACACTTACATAGTATGTGTAAGACCCTGGGTTCAATCCCAAGTATCTTAAAAAAAAAAAAAAATACAACCATAACTAAAGTTGGAAGAGTAGAGAAAGAGTACGTTTGGAAGGCAAGATGAGTACTGTTTTGCTCATGTTGATTTGGAGGTGCCTGAGAGAAATATTCAAATAAAGAACTTCATAAAACAAGTAAAAAAATAGATCTAGGTCTCATAAAAGTTTGATTTGACATTATCTTTGAGTTATGAACATTCATTTATTTGCTCTTTCTTCCAAACCCACTCTTCAGCATTTGCTACTCTACTCAGGGAGCTGAGCTGTCTGGATTACACAAGCTTCTTGTTAAGGTTGGCCAATTTGGAACCCAGGAAGATCAGTGAAAAGGAGAAGAGTGAGCTCAGGGCATTGACTCTCCCACAGCTCCTTCCCTTCCAGATCAACAGCTTTCTTTGTGCCCTTCACCATACAGCTCTCTTTCTTGAGGTTCCAGGACCTATTCATTTCCTAGATCTTTTATGCCAAATTACTCAAGTTGAATGTACCCTCTGTTTTCTTCTGAGGTTCTGACAAGTACTGTATAATATACCAAGAATGGCCTAGAATATTGGAAACAGAAATGGAAAAGTAGAATTAGGTTGCTCACATATTTGAGGAGCCCACTTGTCCAGGGGAACAGGGACATGAATAGACCCTGGCATGTGATGGCATCATAGTTTCTCATACTATAACTGCTAAGTGATATGAGATGAGGTGAAGGGGCAGGGCAAGGCTTTGGGAAATGAAGTGACTATTCAACTAAGAAAGGATGTCATTATGTGGAAATCACAATGGCAGTTTGACTAAGTCCCTCATCTCCTATGAGGTCATAGGGGAAAAAATGGCTGAAGACCAAGACCAGGACCTAATGGTAAGGGCTGCAGAGTTTCAGCACCTATTAAGCACTGAATGTTGATAAGTGTTTAACTAAAGTTAGGTCATACATGGGGAAAGGAACTTTGAGACATGAGATGAGATGGAGGCATTTGGGAAGGTATAGTTAGAGCTAAGAATGCTGATCCCCAAGTCCCCCACTCTTCCCTGGGCAACAGAAGCCACCTTCTCCTGAATAAAAGTTTTTGAGTGTTGCATCTGGGACAGATGCCTCATGACTTAAGGCCTCTTCCAAGGACCCTGGGACAGATGCCTCATGACTTAAGGCCTCTTCCAAGGACCCTCATTGGTTGAGGCACAGTGCCTGGAGGACATCCTTGGATTTTTGAAGCAACATGGATGGCATCTGGGCATTTTCCATTTACTGGGAAACCCATAAGGCTACAAATTTTGAGTGTGATTAGGAGGAAGATTATGAGGAAGCTCTTAAGCAGGAAAACAGTGTGATTCAAACTGCTTTCCCGCTGGGCCTGATGACCCAAGGATACAGGAGTTCTGGAAACTTCTGCACAGAGATGCTGTGCACTTCCTCTGGCAAGCCCCAACAGGAAAATCAAGGGCAAAACCCCTAAGGTTTTAAAATCAGATTGTGTCATGTATGCCAACAGCTCTTCTACTTGAGAAGCAGTTCCTGAGAGGCTTCTAGGCTTGGTAGAGACTGAACAACTAAGTATGAGAACCTGTATTATTCCATTGTTAATTACTATAATAAAATGTCTGAGGCAGGCTAACTTTATTTAAAAAAAAGGTTTATTTAGCTCACAGATCTGGAGATTCAAAAGGAAGGACCTCATGACAGAGCTGTGAGAGCATGTGTAGGAGGAAGAGATCATACCTCAAAACCAGAAGCCAGAAAGCAATTCAGGGGTCAGTCTTTCTCTTACAACAGCTTGTTTTCTTGAGAACTCAGGAGTCCCATGAAAGCTATCTTAATATTTTTCAAAGGCAGCTCCCCCAATGACTTACTGGGCCCTACCTCTTAAAGGTTCCACCTCCCAACATCATCATACTGGGGGCCAAGCTTAATAACACATGAACCATTAGAAGACATACTTAAACCATATCCAGACTGTATTATCTGATACACTGAACCATAAAAAATATATACACAGAAACATTTTAAAATAGAAGTGATATATATATATATATATATATATATATATATATTACATATATACATATATATAACATATATTATATGTAAATAATCAAGGTAGAGCAGTCCTGAAGACAACAGTAAAGTTGTATAGCAGATGGCCCAGAATCCCATGGTACCTGTTCCAGTAATCTTGTACTCTCTTCTTCTAGCCGTCTTTGTAGCCTCATGGGGAGACCCCTATGACCAGTTAAGGAAAGAGGCAAACAAGAATTAAAGGCCTAAATCATTAGTGTAACTGCATGGTATGCTGGTGTGAGTTGAAATGGAGAATTGTTGTCCTGCTGCCCGACTTAGGGGACTTGTAAACTCTAGTGTTAAAGGGCCGGTTTCAGGGAGTACACCTTATTGTCTATATCATGTGTAAACAAAGACAAATTGAGTATGGATTTACACTTATAAATGGGCACTGGCTGGTAGGCTGGTCAGCTGATCAGGGACTGGGAAAGAACTAAAAAAAATATGAAAGAATGACTAGGGGAGAAAAGTATGGATAGACCTTCTAGAAAGTTCACAGAATGTGAAGACATTCATGTCTTGTGTATCTTTGGCCCACAAACCTAAAAGATGGCATGGCAAAAGGAACTTTCACAGATGAGATTAACTGAAGGATTTTAAGACAAGGAGAATATCCTAGATTATGAAGGTGGGCCCAAGCATCTTCCTTTTAAAAGGAAGACAGGAGTATCAGAATCAGAGAGATTTAAAAGGTAGGCAGTGTCTCCCACTCTCTCATTTTATTTATTTATTTTTAACTGGAGATTGAAACCAGAGATGCTTTAACAGAACTACATTCCCATTCCTTTTTTATGTATTATTTTTGAAGCGGGGCCACCCTAGATTGCTGAGGGTCTTGCTAAATTGCCAAGACAGGCCTTGAACTTGTGATCATCTGGTCTCAGTCTCCCAAGTTACAGGTGTGTGCCACCACACCAGGCTGAAATATAGGGGGTGAAAATATATATATATATATTTAAGACTGTTTGCTTCTTTCATTAATTGGTAATAAAGAACTCCCTGTGAAGCAGAAGGAATACAACGTTGTTAACAACCAGATTTTAGCTCAGTAAGATTTCTAAACTTCCAGATGTGGCAGCACACAACTGTAATCCCAGCAACTTTATTTGGAAGGCTGAGGCAGGAGGGTTACATGTTTAAGGACAGCATGGGCAACTTAGTGAAACCCTGTCTCAAAATAAAAAATAAACAGGGCTAAGGTTAGAACTTAATGGGAGCCCATTTCTGGGTTTAATCCCCAGTACTTAAAAAAAAAAAAAGATTTTTAAACTACCAAATTGTAAGATAATAAATGAATAAATGTGTATAGTTTAAGCTAGGAATTCGACAATGATTTATTACAGCAGCACTAAGAAACTAACATATTACATAAATGTTCATCAGAGAGTGTTGCCAGTGGTGGAGATACTCCAATATCCAGGTAGACAAGATGTTCCATCTTACGGAAGTCAATCAATCTCTTTTCCCAGCCATCCTAGTACAAACTTGATGGACCATGTACAAAATGTGTTTATTTATTCAATTCTCACATCGAATTTATGAAGTAAGCAGTAGTAGGTTTTTCCTCCCTATTTTATAGATGGAGAGGCCAGCGCATAAGAAGGTTAAGTAATTTGGCTGAAGCAAGTAGTGCAACTAGGATTTGAACCTAGATAATTGGAATCTAGTATAGCACATATTGTATACAATATGGTAACCATTAGCCAGATATGAATATTAAATTAAAAATTTAGTTTCTGTCCAACTACCACATTTGAAGTGCTCAGCAGCCACATGTAGCTAGTGGTTGCCATATTGGGCAGTGCAGAGACAGAACATTTCCATCATTAAAGAAAACTCTATAGGAGAGTATTGCTCTAGACGGTAAGCCCTAAACCAATATACCCTTTGGCATCTCTCATTGATAAGATCAACAAATTCCAAATAAGGTCAAATTGTGGTTAAAATTCTCTCTCCAAGTCTTTTAAAAAATTACCTTCTTTAATTCTTTTTAAGGTGTTGGGGCTCAAACCAGGACCTTGCACATGCTAAGCAAGTGCTCTACCTCTTTATACCTTTAAAATAGTTTTTCCTTGTGACTGTCCTGCACTCCCACAGGTTCTTCAGATTCCTAAGAATATGTGTCACGGTGCTAGGATTGTGGCTCAGTGGTAGCGCTCTTGCCTAGCACATGTGAAGCACTGGGTTTGATCCTAAGCACCACATTAAAAAACAAATAAAATAAAGATATTGTGTCCATTAAAAAAAAATAATCTGTGTCACAATGAAACCCTTAAAACATTGATGTTGCATGTTGAGGCTTGGCAGCAAATACCATGTGCTAGAATGTCAAGGGAGTTGGGAAGACTAAAATAGGCTGATTTTTGCTTATGTGCCTATTGCTATGTCAGGTGGTAGTTGGGTGAGGATAGAAGATATTAAAGACATATATCATAAAACTATTGCCTTCAAGAAAGGGATATGAGACTAATTTCATCCATCCCACAAACACTTAAGTGTCAACTATATTCTAGGCATGGTCCTAGACATAGAAAACTTAGTGGCTGAATTGACATAGTTCCTGACCCTGTGGAGCTTAGGTTCCTTACTTGCGGGGAAGATAGATATCAAGCAAGAAGTGACAAGTTTACGGTGTGTTGGGAAATGCAAAGTATGTAATGCCAAATAATTAGACAATAATATGAGTGCTCTAGGAATTTATAAATCAGAAATAGCCCTGTGTGCTAAAACTGGAAACACAAAGATGACTCTAGTGACTCATCAGTGACAGGACATGTTCTTACTTTAGAAAAGTGAGAATCTTTGTGAGATTTTCAGCAGGGCGGTGACATGTGGGCTGACGTGTTTCAAGGAAGCAGTATGTCACAGAGGTCAGACATCTGGTCAGACCTACTCTAAATATTGCTTGTGGCACTTATTAGCCTTGTGAACTCAGTATACTGTCTCTACATGGAGTAATCATACTAGTTTCTACCTCACAGGTTTTTCTAAATAATTGAAATGATTCATTATAACATACATGGTTGTTCATATCACTACTTCCACAAATCTTATAATTGTGTGGAAGATGGGATTGAGAGGATTGGATCCTTAGGAAGAGAGATCAACTAGAAGGCTGTTGAATAGTCTCGAGCAAGAGATGAACTAGGACAGTGACTGTAGAGAGGAAAAGAATTTTAGATATTTATAAAGTTTTTTAAAAAAGGTATAGCAGCAATTCCACTCCTAGTATAAACTCAAAACAACTGAAAACAGATATCCACACAAAAACCGGTATACTGGTGTTCACAGTAGTATTCACAATAGCCAAACAATGGAAACAACATATTGTCCATCAACAAGCGTTCCCCTTGAACCATGAGCACTGTCCTACCTCACTTGCCCCTTAGGAGATGAACATCTTGGTCAACCTTACCTGGTCCTGCTGTTCCCTACATGCTGTGCCCTCCCACCACCAACCTTTATTAGAACAGTCCCAGAATGCCTGGAGTCTGAGCCTGTCTGAATCATGACCTATGCCAGTGCTTTATTTTCATTTGTTTATTTATTAGCCCCAAATCAAAGACTGTAATTACGTGTCCTAAAAGAGGATCACAGGTTCTAAATGAGCTTCCTGGTCTCCTGCCTCTCTCCCTGGGCTCCCAGGAATAAAGAAATAATAGCAGTTTTGTCCCTATCTCCCCACAATCCTCCATACTGCTGCTACCTATCCAGATACCTCTCATTTTACGCCTGTGTGGGATAGATCTTCCTCTCTCCATCCTTTGACCCACTTTTCGATTATGAGAAGAATGGTGGTGGTTAGAATAACAGCTTACACTCACATTGCGCTTGCAACGAGGCAGGCAATGATTTAGAGCTTCACATCTACAAGAAGTAAAGCCCTACCAACAACTCCCTCATATAGAATCTACTTTTACATCTCAATTTACAGAGGAGGGAAAAAAAAAGATGCATAGAGAGGTTGTGACTGAGGTCACATAGCAGGGAGTAACAGAGCTGGGATTTGAAACTAGCTGGGACCAGCTAGAATTGTTGCTTTTATTTACATCATTATATTCTTCTCAGTATAGACTAGATAGTATGATAAACTTTCTAACTAATATATCTATATTTTAATAACGCCTTTCAGGATACCAAGTCTTTACTCTAAGGTGTGACTGAAGATGATTTGATGTACAGAATTTTCAGTTGTCTAGGGACAGCTTCTCAGGCTAGTGCCACCTCGTGGTTAACAGTACTCCCAATTAAGATTTCCTCATTTGCTTTCAGATGCTAATTGAGGCTCAAAAGTATGACCCTGAGGCACTACAGGTTTTTGACCTTCTGAATCACGAAAGAAAGATTATGTTGTGCTCCTCTGGTTTATTCCTTCCTTCAGTACTTACTGGGTCCCAATCACTAGGCACCCAATACTGGCTCTCTGCCCTCATGAAGATCATAATTTGATGGGAGAAATGCATATTAATGGAATAGTCACACAATAAATAAGTTTAAGATTGCAGCTGTGACAAGGCAACTAAGAGGAGATGTCTGGTGCTCTGCGAGCATAATAAAGGTCTAATCCATTGAGGTCAGAGAAGAATGAGGAGGGATTGACTGAACCGAGACCTCCAAGCATGAAGATTAACCAGGCAGAGAGAAGAAAGAACATGCTAGTCACAGAGATCATGCAGAGCCCTGTGGTGGGAGGAAGGATGATAAATAGGAAGTGAAGGTAGCTGGAATGAAGAGAATAAGGAGGGAGATGCTGAAAAAGTAGGAAGGCCAGATCTTATAAAGTCTTGTAGGCTACATGGAAGAATTTTGCTTTATCCTGGGAGGGCTGGGAAATACAGAGTTTGATCAGATTTGTATTTTGAATCATTTCTGGGCATAAAGGATACCAGATACTATAGCTAGTTGCCTCCAGTCAAGTCTTTCATCTTCTGTTATCAGCCTAGAGGATTACGTGCTGCCGTATTGCCTAGACTGGATACTGTGGGACATATACTCTTCTGGGCAGAGCTGCCTACTTTTGGGTTGTATGTGAGTGACCTGCATGCACAGTCATTCATTTACAAGGTTAATTTTAAAAAGATTCACAAATATCCAGGTTAATTCTTTTTAAATAAAAAAGTTAGGTGTTTCTTTACATAAATGTCAACTCATTAAGCCCCCACCACAATCCTATAAAGGACATGATATTGTTGTTCTTGTTTCACAGGTTCAGAAAGATTAAATGACATGTTGGGTCAGTCCACCACTAATTGTGCAAGAAAAAGACCTAGCCTTTTTTACTCCAGTCCTCTCCAACATTACTTCCTTAAATAAGGCCAAGTCAGGGAATATTCAGGGTATTCCTATAGGCTGTATCTTTTTTTTTAATATTTATTTTTTAGTTGAACACAATGTCTTTACTTTATTTATTTTATTTTTTATGTGGTGCTGAGGATCAAACCCAGGGCCTCACAAATGCTAGGTGAGCACTCTACCCATGAGCCACAACCCCAGCCCTAGGCTGTATCTTTGGGGGTGTGGTTGTAAACAATTTCACTACTGCCACACCTACTGACTCCTAAGAATAGCCTCCAAGAAGAGGTAGATCTTCCTCTTTCTATTATGGGCTTAGGATGTGCCAATTGCACACCATCCTCTAAAGATCTGCCAAACAAAATCAGCCAAAACAAAATCTTTTCAGGCAGGTGATTCACACCTGTCTTTTCTCCTCTGGTTTTGTTCAATTAGCATATGTCTTGAGGCTTGATTACTCAATGAAGTTTGAGGCAAGTTACCTTTAAAATGCAGTTTTAATATCCTATGTGTAGGACATATTTTTTCCTAGCAACACACTAGGAGCACAAATAAATTTTGCTTGAGGAAACATCAGTATTTTCAAAAACAATGACAGTTTCTTCCCCCCCCCCCACAAGTGTTCTACATTTTCTCTTTTCGAAATGATTAAGAGGACATATCAGGTTCTCATAACCTGTACTTTTGTAGGAGGTGTGGGGGAGCAGGGTTGGTACAAATAAGAATTGAGGCATTGTTTCTGCTCTGAAAGAGAGAAGGTGAGATAAAGCCCTGACTTTCATGGGGGAGCTCTGATTCACCCTTTGAATTTCTTTTTAATGCTCATATCCAACACTGCGCAGACACGAGTAGAAGGGGATCTGGGGGATGGGCATGGAGAAGGTAAGGCAGAGGTGAAATGGAGCACTTCGCGAGGATGAAAGCCAGAAAAAAGGGAAGGCGGCAAAACAGTCCACCAGAAGAGGGACTGAAAGAAGAAAGGGAATGATTGAAAATGAACTGAGACAGTTTAAAGAGAAAGCAGAAGGAAGGAAGAGATTTTTGCATGGAGGAAGAATATTGTTCCATCTTTACCACGAAGATCAGGCATCCATACCAAGCACCTTTTAGAACTGGTTTGTCCCGCCACTCTGATCTCTTGGATACTCAAAAGTTAGGTCCTGAGTTAGGACTCTACCACTTCCTTCCCTTTCCCAAGTCTCTAGCTCGCTGATTCCCTCACTTCCTTCAGGTCTCTACACAAGTGGTGGCCTTAACTTCATCCTAATAAAATAGCTCTGCTTACTTTCTTGCCCTACTTTATTCTTAGCTCCAATTACCATCCGACTTTCTGTTTTGGCTATTATCTGACTCAGACCCCTTCCTAGCATGTGAATCCCATGTGAACGCGGACGTGGTTTTGCTCACGGCCACGTCTACAGCACTTACAACTGCGCCTGGCAACTTGTAAGGGTCTATATACGCTTGAGTGACTCAAAGGAGAGGGTGCGGCGACACAGAGGGAATGGCGGGAAGCGTATGTGGCAGGGGCGTCAGCGTGTTTTTTTCGTCTAGCACACTAGCCATTATTTTTTGGTTCTCTTCTCCCCTTCTCTCCCTCTCCACTTAAAAGGCCGAGGACAAACAGCAGGAATGCAGGAAATGAGGCAGAATTCTAACTAACCCAGCTCAAATTCTAATGAAAAGTGAAAGGAAGGGGAAGACTGAAACATGAGAGAACAAATGCAAATACAAAAGTAAACGCGTGAAGAGGGCGAAAAGGCTAACAGACGTCACACCCTCCGATCCCTCTTCCCGATTCCCCGTGGCTGGGCGAGACGCTCTTTTCTTGCACTAGTGCGGCCGGGCCGCACCTCGCGGTCTCTACCACCTGGGAGAGGCCCAGGCTCACGGTCGCGCGAGGTGCCCCCACGCCGAGGCCTGGCTTGTGCCCGCGGGGGCTGCGAGGGCGGTGGGGACTACAGCTCCCAGGATGCCGAATGCGAGTGCGCCTGCGCAGTGCGGCCGGAGGCGGCGGTCTGTTCTCCGCTGAGGAGGAGTGGGGCAGAGGAGGGAGGCAGCGGGTGAGAGTTCAGAGTTCAGCAGCAGCAGCCCGAGCCCATGATTCCCATATGCCCTGTAGTTTCTTTCACCTATGGTGAGTCTAATGTGGCCCGCGAGGTCTCTGCCCTGTCCCTTCTCTGGCCTGGGGCAGCGGGGAGGCGCGGAGGTTGGGGCTGGCTCCGGGGAGGAGGCGGCGGCCGCCACCGGGGCGTGCGAGGGAGTGAGG
>NW_025999961.1:6262278-6271803 GCF_001458135.2 Marmota marmota marmota
GGAGGGCCGCTGGGGCCTTCGGCGGCCCCGGAGTTAAAATGGCCTCCTGCGGCCTTGGAGCGGAGCCGAGCCGCCCGCCACCGCCGTCCGGCAGGCCCCCAGTCCCCGCCTCCGCCTCTCCAGCCCCCACTCTTATCGTTCTCTCGCTCGGGAGATGGAGAGGGGATGGAAAGGACCTCTAGAGGAGTGTTGAGTCGCAGGCCCGTCGGCCTTTTCTCCGACGCCTCTCTTGGTCTTCCCCTTGTGCTCCAGCCCCCTGAGCCCAGATATGTGTCGTTGTCTAGGCACCTTCTCCTCCGTCCTGTTTCCCCTGCCTCCCCCCACCTGCGCCCCTAGTCCTGCAAACCCACTGCCGGCGTCACTGCTTTCATCTTTTTCCCTCAGTTTTCCACGTAGAGAGAGATGTTAATGTGCCAACCACCTGTGAATTGTGTAGTTCACTGGAAAAGATGTGCAAGTTTCTGGTGCTGATAAATGAGTGCACAGCCTTGTTTTAGCTACTGAGTTTAGGCTTCAGGTGGGCCAGTAATTCACCTTGGGGGTCTTTCGCCTTTGGGGAAAAGGAAACGCAATTGAGATTATACTGAGTCATTGCAATGCACTGGCTAAAATCTCTACCTTAAGGGAAGCTGTCAATTCCGAACTGTCTGTAGTTCATTATAAAGCTTTTCAAAGATAAAAACACAAAACTGGATGGATGTTTTATTGCTATTACACTTGAGTCATTCTGACACAGTCTCTTGATTTAGACCATAAGAGCACATGGCTCCTGAGTAGTAGTAAGCTTTATAATGTATAGATGTCCAGATGTATTCGGCTGGTTAGGTATTAGTTAAACCCAGATAGATTCCTTCCCCACCCCAATTTACTTAAGGGGACAGGTTGTGTAATGGAAAAGGGCATCAGTAGAGTCATACCATTTGAATGACAGTCTCTCTTGCTCTTGATTTTATGATGCTGGGGACAGCATACTTCTGGGTTTTCATTTTCTCCACCTGTAAAAATTAGTACTGGGTCAACTGTGTTTTGGGGTTGAAACTTCGAATTCTGAGAAAGTTGCCCTATATTATGCAGTCTTAGGATGCCATTTATTGCAAGAGACATCATTATTATATATGCTCCTGGGAAAAAAATCTGCCAATTAAAATAAGATGCAGTGTTTAAGACCCCATTGATTTTAAAATTTATAAGGGTATGTTATATTGACAAAATTTGTATTTTACTAATTGTTGAATGCATCATCATATGTGCCATTTTACAGCTGTCTTATCTTGAGGTCTGTATTGCAAAAAAGAACTGAGAGGACATTGTTACAGCAGAATTTGGGGGGCTTTTCAAATATTATTAAATCCTTTGCTTAAAAGTTGTAAAAACTATACAAAATTTCAATAATAAACCCTTTTAGAGTTAGTAATTTTTCTGAAGAGAAAAAAAGCCATTTTATTTTTCTGGGAAACGAGATAGCTAATTGGCATCTGTGCCATTAATCTACTGCTAGCAAGTACCATGTGTTCTAGAAAGGGCTGTTTTACATAGTATTTTTCTGTTTTCTTAGTATCAACTGAGTGATAGATTTGTTAAATCATTGGCTGCTCACTGAATAGTGATGGGTTTTTTTGTTGCAATTTAGAATTTTTTTTTTTCTAAATGCAGACAGAAATAAAGGGAGGTAGTATGAATTTAAAGATACTTGATTTTTTTGTGTAAAATACTTACATTTATATGTTTTATCCCAGTATGTGAAACTTACTACAGAATTTCTGTACCTAATATAACTACAGATAGAAACAAAGGAAGAAATATCAATTTAAAGAGACTTAATTTTAAAGATATTTACGTGTGTGTTATCCCAGAATAGAATACTCTTACAGAATTTTGTACCGAATATTTTGAATCCATTTCAGTAAACTGTAATAACAATCCAAATTACTGAATTGATCTGTGTATGTCTTAATGAGAAAATACTAGTCTTTGAATGCATGGTACCAAAACTAATTATTAAAGCTTTTTTGTCCTTGTACATATAGTTCATGAAAATTTCTTGCATTTATATAGGAGAAATCAGATCCAAGGATGCTAATACTTTGGCCAAGGAAGATGAATAAATAACATGAATAGCAAAGGCATATGCAAAAAAAAAAAAAAAAGCAGTTATGTTGTTGATTTTTCTTCTGGCTGGAAACAGTTCAACTTTCAGAGTGAAAGAACACAGCTTAGTTTGCTAATTTTGTTTTTGTTTTCTTAATTTGAAAGATCTGAAACCCAGGAATTCTAAGTACTTATGGAGTAAATGTTCTAAATTTTAATTCCAGTTCTTAGTTTTCTTGGTTAAAGTTGTGCAAAGTATTTGATTGAATTTATTTTAGGTCTAAGGATTATTTTTTGTTTTGGGTAATGCCAGGGCCTTATGCATGCTAGACAAATGCTTTACCACTGAACTACACCTCCAGCTTAATAGTAGATATTCACAGTGGCATACTGAAGATCAAGTTAAGATGTTATAAGGAGATCTTTAAATTTATTGTAATAACTTTTAGGTTTTATTTTTGGTAATGAGTATTGAACATTTTTGTGGTAAGCATTTACTTAGTCTTTGTGTTACATCCCATCATTCACTGTTTTTTTTCCTGTTTTATGTTGTTCGTAAAGGCATGTAAATAAACCCACTAAGCCATCTTTGCAAATGGAATCTTTTTATTTTCTTACCTTTCACAGATTTTATTCTCCCATGGGAAATTTTTATACACACAACACACAGACACACACACACATATATTTGTATGTTTATTTGTATGTTTTTATAGGACATTAATTTGTGAGTGTACAGGACAGAAAATCTCAGGCATGGTGAAAACATGGATGGTTTTCTGGCAGAAAGGGAACTTGGGTGGATAACCTACTTGAATGTAGCAGTTGTCTGTTAGAAAAAATACACTTTTAGAAATACAGGACTAATTTTATAATAAATTCTTGGGAAAAGAACTGTTTGAACAAAGAATGTGAAGGAAAATAATTCTCAATGGGAAAAAAAACTTTGTAATACTTTTTTTTTTTTTTTTTTAGAGAGAGAGAGAGAGAGAGAGAGAGAGAAAGAAGAGAATTTTTTAATATTTATTTTTTAGTTTTCGGCGGACACAACATCCTTGTTTGTATGTGGTGCTGAGGATCGAACCCGGGCCGCACGCATGCCAGGCGAGCGTGCTACCTCTTGAGCCACATCCCCAGCCCAACTTTGTAATACTTTAGGATCAAAAATCCTTTCCCCATTCCTTTGACAGGGCTACAGAATTTCTCATAGTACTTGAATTTTTCAAGGGGATTTGGAGTATATACAAATATATGTTATAAATTTTATCCATTCTATAATTAATAGGATGTAACCATTTACTTGAGAGTTTTAAGCAGCCAGTTTTGTTGCATCTATTCTTTTAGAAAAACCTTGGACATTCCTTGTTATTCTCCTATTAAGTCAAGACACTTGTCTGTTACCTAGATAACCTAAATCTTTTTTTTTAATATTATAAACTTTTAATCAATGGCAAGATGATTTTACATAGTACTGATTGTATTTCTGTTTTTGCTCGGCCTACTATATATGACTGAGAGAACTAAGATCAGCCTGGTTTATTTTGGCTCATGATTTCAGAGATTTCAGTCCTTGGTCAACTGACCCTGTTGACTTGGGGCCTGTGCAAAGCAATAACCTAAATCTTTACCTTGTACTTACATTAGTTTTCTTTGTCCTTTATATAACTCTTGGTGTGTCATTGATGTCTGAATGCTATTCTACCTTTAACATTTTTTTTTTTTACTATGTTTTATCTAGTATTTATTGAATCCAGAGACTTTAAATGTTACATAAACATGCAGCGTACTCCCATATTCTTAATTTTTGCAAATGTTAAACAATTTGTTGATGGACATTTAAATTAAGGATTTGCTAGTCCAACGAAGGAATCTTATCTAATGATTTTGAGATGTCTTTTGAGGCGTATGTTCCTAAATGATAAGTGTCTAAATATCACTAAGATAACTTTGGTTGGCTAACATTTAGCTTGGGTAGGTTGGTTAGCCAATGAGTTTATTTTTTTCTTTTTTCTTTTACACTTCCCAATATAGAGTTAAAAATATTATGTCTTGAAAGAAAGGATAAAAGTAATACTAGTAAGATCTAAAAGGATTAATCACTAACTGAGGAGGTGAAAAAACCAGGTGAACAGGTTTTTGAAACCAACCATGGTGGTGGAAATTTACTGGCTTTATGAAAAAATTATTTTTCCAACTTTTAAGTATATTGACTCTTCCATTGTTGAATCAGAGAGCCTAGAACATATCTTGTTTGGATAAATTTGAAATAATGAAAACAAACTTTCTTAAAAGGTAGTTGCAGTTGCTGTTGCATTTAATGATAGTTCCCTTATATGTTTTTAGAGCCTTTAGAGTAGTTGGAAGCCAGGCGCGGTAGTGTGCACCTGTAATCCCAGTGGTCCAGGAGACTGAAACAGGAGGATCTCAAGTTCAAAGCCAGCCTCAGCAATTTAGCAAGGCTCTTAGAAACTCAGTGAGACAGCACTAAATAAAATACAAAATAGGACTTGGGATGTGGCTCAGTGGTTGAGTGCCCTTGAGTTCAATCCCCAGTACCAAAAAAAAAAAAAAAGGTAATTGGAAAGTGCTAGAGTGTAGCTAAGTGGAAGAGCATGCTTAAAACGAAGGGTTTAATCCCCAACACTGCAAAAAATAAAAAAGGATTAGGTTGAGCCCAAATATCCCCACATAGAATGTTAAGGTGTATTTTTGAGTATGCTTTTGTACACTCCCTTATTATTTACTATGGTGAAAAGAGCATGACTTTTGGAGCTAGTTGGTCTTGGATTTGAATCCCAGCTTTATCTCTTCTGTTACTTGGCCAGGGCACTTAGCCTCTCTAACACTGTTTTCTCACCTAACTTGCCTTGAGCTGAAAATTAAATATAAAGTTTTCTAGCCTAGAACCTGGTTTTCAGTAAATATTCCAATCAATGCTGTAGTATTCCTACAAAGTTGATATTTGAATAACAATACTATAATGGTTTTTAAAAGCTCCTTGGTTAATATCGAATATACTTAATACATAGAATTTCATAGTCTCACAATAAAATTTTTTAAAAATAAGTGCTTCTATCCATTGGTGATAGGTTTCAATGTAATGAGAGGGAAGAAAGTTTTTCTTATATGCAGACAACATGAGTATTAAAATTATCAGACCAAAAAAAGTGAGAAATTATAAGAGCAGCACATTGGTAGGGTATAGTGGCACATACCTACAGTCCCAGTTGAGGCAGGAGGATTGCAAGTTCAAGGCCACCTTGGACAACATGGTAAGACCTTGTCTCAAAATAAAATACAGAAATGGCTGGGGTGTGTAGCTTGAGTAGTAGAGCACTTGTCTAGTATGCTTGAGGACTTTGGTTTAATCTCCAGTACTGCAAAAAAGAAAAACACGACTTTAAGTTCTCTGGACCTAAGATCAGGCAAAAGACAGTAGCATTCCTGTTGCAGCAATATTTTAATACTAATTTATTAGACCATTAAGTTTCAAGTAAGACCTGTTTAGATATAGCCATCAAACGTAAGTAGGAATAAAACAAATGAAACATGCAAAACACCTTAAGAAGAAAATACAATCAAATATAAAAGTTGTGGAAATAAAGGTTATATTCAAGGAAAAAAAATTAGTGCCATCAAGTTATTGACTACTAGTAGTCTATGTAAAATGTAATTCCAATAAAAATATCAAGATTTTTGGGTTAACTTGGGGGACTTTTATTGTTTGTAGTGAAGAACATAGTCCTGACAATCTGGTAAGAAATGATAAGCAAAGACTTGGAATATCAGATACCAAAACTTTATTTTTAAAAAAGTAATATTGACTCAGAGATAGACATAGATTGTTGGATTAAAACAAATTCCAGGGTTGGGGTTGTGGCTCAGTGGTAGAGTGCTCGCCTAGCATGCATGAGGCATTGGGTTCCATCCTCGGCACCACATGAAAATGCAAAATAAAGATATTGTGTCCACCAAAAATTAAAAAGTAAATATTTTAAAAACAACAACAAATTCCATAGATAGACCTATGCTTAAATATATAGTTAGTCAGAATGTATAGCTACTTAGAGGTATTTGTTTTTTAAAAAGCCACATTATTTTAGAAATATGCCAGCAGGTTAATATAGAAGAGTAGTAATTGTTATAATTACTGAGATACATCTTTATCCTATATTAAAGCTGAGGACTCATCTACTGTGCTTGTTTGTAAATTGTCCTTGACACCACTGTAGGATACAATATCAGTGTACGTTTTTCTGAGTATGGCATTTCTTAGTATTTCATGAAAGCCATGTGCAGTTCAGCTCTTCATTACTTGTAAAGATCAAATGAATGAAATAAACCCTAGCCTTTTGCTTTTGTTTTCTTTATACTCTGTATATTTGTAGGCCTGGGGTCATAGCATAGTAGTAGAACTCTTGCTTGCTACCATGTGCTCCCTGAACTCAACTCCAGCACTTTGTGGGGCTGGGAGGGGGAAGCATAGTCCCTTCTCTCAAGAAGTTTACATTTCTTGGGCAGGAGGGTAGGAACAGCTATTTGTACAAATAACTATGCCATGAAAACTTTTCATGAAATTCTGAAATGAGAAATTGGAAGATTCTGGCTATGGAGTTTGAGATAGATGTCATGGTTTTACATTTTGAAAATGGAGGGATTGTCAGTTTAGACAAAAGAGTTGTGTTGAGCCAAGACAGGAATGTGTAAATTGCCTTATGTGCTTGAAATTGGATGGGCTCTGAAGTTAGATTAAAAGCTGTATCTGGTTTCTTTTACCTGCCATGTAACTTTGAACAATATGGTCTCTTAGTAGTATTTTAGTTTCTTTACCTATAAATTGGAGATAATATTTTTTTTACCTCATAAAATTTAAGTTTTTTTTTTTTTTAATTTAGTTGTAGATGGACACAATATCTTTAATTTTTATTTATTTATTTTTATGTGGTGCTGAGGATCAAACCCGGGGCCTCATGAGTGCAAGGCAAGAGAGATACCACTGAGCCACAACCACAGCCCCTCCTAAGATTTAAAGTTTTAAGAACATTTATATATATATAAAAATAAAACTGCACATATAAGAAGATACTGAGTACACCTGTGTAACCTGCATCCAAATTAAATAAAACAAAACATTGTCAACACCTGGAGGCCTCTGCATTCTTCCATTGTGTTGTTTTGAAGATTCATTGTCATTCATAGTAGCTGGCATACATTGTATTCCCATCATTGTCAGCCATTATTCAGTAGGTGTTGGGAAATCGGATTCAAAAAAGGGATACAGGTTGGTAGCATAAATCTGAATATCTTCCATGTTGTGATGATCCCTACAGCTGTGACTTGGGACAAAATCAGAAAAGTACAGTTTCCGATTTGTTTTGAATGGATGAAAGAAAAATAGGGAAAGAATAAGCTATGTTTATAAAGTTGGGAAACATCTGTGTTTAAGGCAAAGCCAGAGAAAGAAAGAGATGCTGTCAAGTAATGTTCAAAAAGAAGTTAAAGACATAATACTTTTTTATTTGTTGTTGAACACAATGCCTTTATTTTATTTAATCCTACTTGGGGTTTGTTGGTGCTAAGGATCAAACCCAGGGCCTCTCGAGTATTAGGCAAGCGCTGTACCTCTGAGCCACAACCCCAGCCCAGACATAATACTTTTTTAGTTAAAAGAAAAACAAAAAAGGCCTTTAAACAATAACAATGAATTGCTATGATTTATGAAGATGGCTTTATAGCTTCTCTGACTAACCCCAACCCTGCCCACCCAATCTTTTTTTTTTTAACCATGAGCATAATGCTCTTTATAAAATGTAAATTTAGTCAAACACTCTTCTAATTAAATTATTGTTGGAGTGTCTGATTGTTTTTCTTTTAGAGGTGTCAGTGTCTGATCCCTTTCCCACATTATGAAATCCAAACATATCTGAAAATCTTCTATTAAGTTTGTTAAAAAAAAAAAAGTATAAAAACAGAATTGGTCAATGGCTACTTTCAGTTTTTTCATTTCTGTGAATAGTTGTATCATTCCTTGAAGTGATTTTAATATATTTGAGAAATGACAAAGTGTGTGTTTTTCTTGAGTACGGAGTTTTGGAGCACTTTTAGTTAACTTATGGTATCCATTAGCTTTTACTCTTTTTTAAGCACTTCTATTTTCACTTAGTTATAAGGATTTCCTGTAAAAATGTTTAGGCAATTGTACAATGTTTTAGATTTTTTTAAAACTATTTTTGGACATAATTGTACACAGTGAACAATTATTTAAATTTACCTTCATATTTACCGTTTTTTACTTAACATTCATTTTTTATGAGATCATTTTCGTTCTTCCTAAAGTAAATCAGAATTTCCTTTAGCGTTGATATAAGAGTAACTGAGTTTTTTTGTTGTTGCCTTTTAAAATCTCAATCTTTAAAAATGCCCTTATCCTTGAGTAGTCATCATTTAGTTTTTATAGGCAATTTTTTTCCTCCAGCTGTTTAAGAGTTTTTATCATGTTTACCATTTCACTTGAGTGTATGTTGGTATGAATTTCCTTTTATTTAATCCTACTTGGGGTTTATTGGGGCTCTCGAATATGAAGATTATCTTTTATTAATTTGGGGCTGGGCTGAGGTTGTGGCTCAGCAGTAGAGCGCTTGCCTAGCATGTGTGAGGACTTGGGTTCGATCCTCAGCACCACATAAAAACAAATAAATAAAATAAAGATATTGTGTCCAACTATAACTAAAAAAAAAAATTGGGGGACAATGTTTCTTTTCAGATATTTCTTTATTGTTTTTCTCCATTTGTAGTATGACTTAGTTGTAAATTAACACTTTTTATTCTGTCCTCCAGGTTTTCAATCTCTCATGTTTTTCATCTCTGTCTTTGTACATTCTGGGTAGTTTTTACAGTTCACTAGTTTTTTTGTTAACCATGTGTAGTTGGTTATGTAATGCCTTCCTGAGTTTCTGGTTGTGATTTATATATATATATATTACATTTAGTTTTGGAAATTCTGCTTGGTTTTTAAAAAATTTATCTGATTATTTTTGACCCATCTCTTGTTCCTTTATCTATTTTGTACCCAGTAATTCTAATACCTGTTGTCTTTTCAGAAATAAAATTTCTTTTTAATTCTGTGGATTCTTTTGTACATAGTAGCTTGTGTGCCTTATGGGGCTTGTGATTTTTTTTTTTTTTTTAAATTCATTTTTTGTTTATTGGAACATTTGTCTGCAACATGTAGAGAGAAAAACATATTTTGTAATCTGAACTACAGTGTAGAGTTAGATTAAACTAACTTCTTGGCTTCGATCCTGGTCAGATGTAAATCCTAGAACCTGAACATTGTGGTTAAAGGGGAAACTTTTATTTACACAGAGCCAAGGCTGAAGTTTTTTACAGTTTTCCCTTAAAGATGGAAGAGAGCTTTTTTTTTTTTTTTTTTTTTTT
>NW_025999961.1:6271822-6282067 GCF_001458135.2 Marmota marmota marmota
TTTTTTTTTTTTTTTTTTTTTTTTTCTAATTTACTCAAAGTGGTCATTCCTTTGGGAGCCCCCAAATTCTCTCGTGTCTCTGATAACAGAAAATGATGTTTATGCAGCAGCATACTGGATGAAGTAGGAAGATTTGGAGCTCTGGATAAGAGTAGTTGCTGCTCTAAGCAATAGATTTGGGTTCTTACTACTCGTCCACTGCCAGTTCTAAGAAATGATACTAACATCTGGTGGCAAGTTCTGCTTTTATACCATTCAAAAGTGTGGTAGACTGGTGCTGCTCTACGACCTCTTGTTAACAGCCTATAAAAGGTATTTGTAGAGAATGCAAATCAACTACATTACTAAACATACTATTTAATTCAACTCTTTTTTTTTTTTTTGGTAGCAAAATTCCTCTTGGGAAGTGATACATTGACTTAATTTCAGTACTTAATTTTCTTTCCCTGCAGAAAAACTGCAGTTTGAAGACCTGCTACCTTAAGTAGCAGTGTTCCAGACCTCCAGGGATCAAAAATCACCAGATGCCATCAGAATAGCTAGTATACTTGTGTGGTTTTTTTGTTGTTTTTTTTTAATTTTTTATTCTTTTTAGATATACATGACAGTAGAATATATTTTGACATTATTACAAACATGGAGTATAACTTATTAGGATTACCTTTGATTTTTAGCTATAGAATTTCCTTTTTTTTTTCTGTCCAATATTCTCACTTGTATTAACAGAGATAAATTTTAAAAAATATTTGGTCCCCATTTTGGATGTCTTATAGTTGCTAATATTTTTGAGTTCTCTTATATAAATTTACCTAATTGAATGCTAAATGTTCATTTGTTTTTTCTACTTTGAAAAATTGTCTTAGCCATATTAAATCAGAATGTGGAAGTGCACTATTCGGATTTGTCAAAAAATATTAATCATCTTAGTATTTTTAAGTATATAGTTCAGTAAACATTGTGTTCACATTGTTGTGAAACACATCTTCAGACCTTGTTCATCTCAAAAATCTGAAACTAGACCCATTAAACCACAACTTCTTTTGCCCTTTCCCTAACCCCTGGTAACCACCATCCTACTTTCTGTTTCTGTGAATTTTATCACTCTAGATATCTCATATAAGTATTTGTTATTTTTAACTAGCTGATTTCACTTAGCATAATGTTATTAAGGTTCATTCATAGTGTACCCATGTGACAGAATTTCCTTTCCTTTTTTGAGGTCGAATATATGACATTGTGTGTGCATATCACATTTTTTTTTTTTTTATTCCTCCTTTGTTGGATGTTTGAGTTGCTTCACTTCTTGGTTCTTGTGAATGGTGCTAGACATAAAAATATCTCTTGGATGTTGTGCTTTTAATTTTTTGGACATATATGCAAAAATGCAATTGCTGGGTCATATGATGTTTGCTTTTTATGGTTTTTTGTTGTTGTTGTTGAGGTATTGGGAATTAAATCCAGGTCCTTGCACATGCTAGGCAGATGCTCTACCACTGCCAATTTTTAAATTTTATTTTGAGGCGGGGTCTCACTGAGTTCCCCAGGCTTGGCCTTGAACTTGGGATTCTCCTGCCTTAGCCTCTTTAGTAACTGGGATTACAGGCCTGCATCACTGTGCCTGGGTACCTACTTTTGATTTTTTGAGGAACCTCTATGCTGTTTTCTACAGCAGTTGCATCATTTTATAATCACATCAACAGTACAGTTTTAATTCCTTTTGTATATCAAACACGTGTTTAGTTTTTATAATAGCCATTCTAGTGGGTGTGAAATGATATCTTGTTATAACTTTGATTTGCATTTCTCTAATCATTTAAGATTTTGAGCATTTTTTCATATGTTCTTTATGCCCCATCTCTCCATACTGGGGATCCAGCCCAGGGTCTTATACATAAGACCCAGGGTCTTATACATAAGTGGTAAGACAAGCACTTACCACTGAGATATATTCCCCACCTCTTTTTATTTTGAGACGGCTTGCTGAGTTGCTCAGGCTGGCCTCAAACTTACAATGCTTGTGCCTCAGCGTCTTGAGTGCCTGGATTACAGTGTGTGTCACCATACCCAGCTAATTTACAAATATTTTCTTCTGCTTGGTATGTCTTTTCACTGTGATGGTTATACCCTTTAATTCATAGAAGTTTTTAAGTTTGATATAGTTCCAGTTGTCTGTCATTGCCAAATCTACTGTGATTAAACTTTTCCCTTCTGTTTTCTATTAAGAATTTTAGTTTAATAGTTTAAATACTTTTATTTGGGTCTTTGATTTGTGTGTATGGTGGAGTGCTGGGCATTGAACCCAGGGCCTCATACATGCTAAACATGTACTGTGCTGCTGATCTACACCCACAGACCCTTTCCTCCATTTTGAGTTATTTTTTGTATATGGTATTCAGTAAGGAGCCATCTTTTATTTGTTGGCATGTGAACGTCCAGTTTTCCCAGCCCTATTTGTTGAGAAGACTGTCCCTTCCCCCATTGAATGGTCTTGGCATGCTTGTCAAGAAAGAGTTGGCTGTATGCAAGAGTTTGTTTGTGGGCCCTTTATTCTTTTCCATTGATCAATATGTTGTCTTTATGTGAGTACCACAGTGTTTTGATGACTATAGGGTTTTTTGTTTGTTTGTGTGTTTGTTTTGGTTACTTTAGATTGAAATTAGGAAGTATGAGACCTCCAGCTTTGTCCTTTTTTAAGGTTGTTTGGCTATGTGGGTTCCCTTGCAATTTCATACAAATTTTAGAATTGATTTTTAAATTTCTGCAATTTAAAGTCATTGGGATTTTGATATATATTGCATTGCATCGGTGGCTCACTGAGCATTGACATCCTAATACTAAGTGTTCCAACCCACAAACATGGGGTGTTTTTCCACTTTGTATCTTTAAATGTTCTGGCAGTGTTTTATGGTTTTAATTGCACAAGTCTTCCATCTTCTTGACTAAGTTTATTCTTAAATATTTTTATTCATTTTGAGTCTGTTGTGCATAGAATTGTTTTCCTAATTTTCTTTTTGGATTATTGTATAGAAATGTACCAATGTTTGTGTATTAACTTTATATTCTACAACTTTTTGGTGAATTTGCGTAGTCTGATTGTTTATTTTTGTGGTATATTGTGGGGTTTCTACATGCAATTTCATGTCATTTGTGAACAAAGATAGTTTTATTTTCTTTCTTATTTGGACACATTTTCTTTCCTTTTCCTACATAATTGCTCTGGCTATGATTTCCAGTTCCATGTTAAATAGAAGTCTTTTTCTTGATCTTCAAGAAAATGCTTTGAGTCTTACTCTATTCATTATGATGTTAGTAGTAGGCTTTTCATAAATATTTTTATTATGTTGAAGTCATTTCTTCAGTTTCTAGTTTGTTGAGTGCTTTTTATAATACATGCATTTTCTACATCATTTGATATGATTGCATGGATTTTGGCTTTCACTCTGTTTCTGTGTATTAATTACATTAATTGATTTTTGTTAAATGTTGAATTTGTCTCCATGTTGTAGACTATTTAAGAACACAAGTTTATAGAGTCGACATGGTAGCTAAGAGTACATACACTGGGGCCATACTCTTCAGGCTTCGGTCCTACTTGTTATATGATTCTTGAGTTTAGGTTAAGTAATTTTCTGTTAGGTTCCCATTGATTATAAGCCATACTTCACTGTAAGTAGTTGTTATTAATAAACTAGGCAATTTCTTTTTTCTGTTGCATAATAAAAAGAATCTTTTTGGTTTAAGGGGTAATAAATAGCAGGAAAATGAATGCTGAATAATCATTACAAACTCAAAGTTAATGGATTGTGTCATAAAAATAGTTCTTTTTGGTATTAGGATTCCCTCAGACCCTTGCAATTATTGAGGATCCCAAAGGGCTTTTGTTTTTTTGGGCTATGTTGATGTTTACTACATTAGAAATTACAATATTCAAAATAAGAGAAATAACATGCCAACCAAAAATATCTTTATGAAAAATAATGAAATTCCGAAAAATAGATCAGAAAGACTTGTTTTACATTTTTAAAAAAATTTTTAATTCTCAGTCAAAGCTATTGGATTCTTAAATCTATTTCTGCATTTTGCCTGTTGCAGTAAATTGTTTGGATTAAAATATATGAAGGCAGTCTGGTCTCATGTTTAATAAAAAAGGGAAGAACCTCATGAACCATTTTGTAAAGGTCTTAGGAATCCGTGGATCACATTTTGAGAGCCACTGTTGTGTAGAAACTAAAAATTTACCCTTCCCAGAGACCTTTGTCCTTAATGAAGTCTAGTTTTCTTTTGGTGTTAATCTCCATATCACTAAATAATGTGCCTCTTTTGTTATTTCTTAATTTATCAGCGGAATGCAGTTATCTTTGTATTTCCTGTAATCATTGTTTAAAATTTAGTGCTTATCTTCTCTTGCTTCTCATTTTTCTTCTTCCAAAATTCAGCGGTAGACTCTTTCTATTTCTTCAGATTATACATTCCATTTCTAGCCCATCAAAGATTCAACAGTAGTTCAGTATTCTCTAAGAATTTTATTTTATTTTTTAAAATTTTTTTAATATTTATTTTTTAGTTTTCGGTGGACACAACATCTTTGTTTGTATGTGGTGCTGAGGATCAAACCCGGGCCGCACACATGCCAGGCGAGCGCACTACCGCTTGAGCCACATCCCCAGCCCTCTAAGAATTTTAAATGCTTGTGATTTTCTTCTATTCACCTCATCTCATGTTATAGTTTTACTTATGATAACATTTATATTATATTCTGCAATCAGTTTATCTTCTGTAATTTAGGTTGGTGCCAAAACTTTAAAGCAAAAACTCTTCCATTATGAATGTGTAAATAGTGTTCACTGAGGATCCAGATACCATTCATTCTGTGATTACATTTCCCAGTATGTTCATTTTTACAATCTTGTACCACTTAACAAAATCTTTGAAGGCTGAAGTTCAAATGAATTTTTCCTTTTACATACTGTACTAATTGCCCAATTGTGAACTCTTCTACTGGGATCATGCCTTTCCTGAGTAGTTTTCATATTTCCTGAAGTCTTTCATTGCTTTTTTTTTTTTTAACCTGCTGTCACTGTCTTGATTATATTTTGAGATTTCTAGCCTCCTTGTCTCTTATCTACTGTGTACAATCCTCTGTCTTCTGGATATCGTTTTCTCCGAGATTTCTGTTCTGCTGATTCCAGTTTTTAAACCATAGATGACTGGGCCTGCAGTGTAGCTGCTGACCTATGCTTTCATCTTTCTCCACTGATGGCATGACCCCATGATTTCTTGGTATGCTTTTTGTTTAGCCTGGAGTGTATCTTCGTGGAGCTTCCTAAGAAAAGGCTTACAGGAGGTAAATTTCACTCCCTGCATGTCTAAAAATATCATTATGCTGGGTAGTTGGACTGAGTACAGGAGTCTACATTAATAATAATTTTTCCTTGAGTTTGGAACAGACGTTTCCCTACTGTCTACTAGCCACTAGTATATCTATAAGAAGTTAATTTTCATTTCACTGTAGGTGGCTAGGTTTTTTTTTCTTTTTTTCCTGTCCTTCTTTGGCAAATTGAAGGATGTTTTTTGGTGTTGCAATGTTGTAAAAAATACTATGTCTCCAAGTTTGGTTCTTTTATTCTGTTTTGCTTGCATTGTGTAGGCCCACCATTGAATTTGAAAATGTGTTTTTCTGCAGAAGTGGGGAATTTTTTAAATTTCTTTCTTTTTTTCCCCTTTGATACCAGGAATTGAACCCAGGGGCACTTAACCACTAAGCCATATCCCTAGCTCTTTCATATTTTATTTTGAGACAGGGTCTGTCTCAGTTGTTTAGGGAATTTCTTTCATCTACTTTTTTTTTTTCTTTTTCTCTCTATAATTCCTTCTACTTGGATATTAGACCTTGTAAATGTATCCTTTTTCTTTTATATTTTTCATATCTTTAACTTGACTGTATTGCTCAACTTCATGTTCTAAGTAATGCTAAGTTCTTGTTTTATAGATACAAATTAGTTTTTGAAAATTCTCATCTGTTACCTTGAGAGATTTATTTCCCACGAGGTTTTGTAGTTAAAATAGGCTTTCTTTAAATGTCTGGTGATTTTGGTAGTTAATTAATTTATTTATTTAAAGAAAAAGCAGTAGGCTGCCTGGAAGTTCTATCTTAGGCCTCTAGCTCACTTTTTGACAAGCGGGTAGGAATCTGGTCATTAACTTCCAAGGCAAATCCAAGAAAATTATTACTCCTTAATAATTCCCTAAATACTGTCTTTTCTGTTATTTTCTTTTTTACCAAGAGAAGTAACTATTCTTTATGTCTGACTCTTGAAATATTCCTTTACCTTTCTTACACGTTATTCGTTATTCTTGTGTTTGTTTCCTGGTTGATTAATTAGCTTTTCCAGTTTAAAACAGACAAGATGATTAGACTTTCTTCAGAGGGAGATTATTATCCAAATAGGAGTTTCTGCTGTACAGGATGCTTAGTAAACAGAAGTTTCATATTTCACAAATATTTTTATGACCCAATACTTGGATTTTTTGTTTACTTCATGTCCTGGTTTACTCAAGAAATAATTTAAAGACAGGTACATTTTATGTTTTGTGTAGTGAGAAAATTTAACAGCTTTTATTTTAATGCTTCAAACTAGGTAAAAACCTTGATTTTTACTGTCTCTTACCTATGATAAAGTTTGCATAAACTACTTTGAACTTGATTTGACCTGAATTTTCTTCTCTTTATAATGCACCCTCAATCCCCAGTGTTAGGGATGAACCAGGGCCTCCCTCATGTAGAAAAGTGCTCTACCACTGAGCTACATCCCCCAGTCCTTGGTCTGAATTTTTTTTGAGTAAATTTACTTATCCACTAGATAGTTAGTTGAATCAATGCAATTAATTAGTTGAATCTGATCATCTATATCATGTTAAAGGTAATTTTTCTAAAAATGTTTGTAATTAAAAGAATTTCTCAGATGGATTTAAAATAACACACCCTCTGGGTTCTCTAACCTTATTCTGAACAGCATTCAGCTGCCCTAGTGCTTGGTACACTAGGAATTAAAACTGCATTATCATTCTTCCTAATGCTTTTGGTAGAGATTATCATTCCAGTTCAGATGAGTACGTATCTGGCTCTACAGGGCAGAGTTGGATTAGGCAGCCTATGATTGATTGATTGATTGATAGATAGATAGATAGATATCGATATATATCGATATATATATGTACAGTAATTGCTAATTGAACTGGCATGTTTTCTGTAAGCTTCCTAGGAAGGGTGACATTAATTTATTGTTCAAACTGAGACACTTGGAAAAGTGATGGAGAATACTTTTTATACTGGGGCAGAAGGAATGAATCAGAGCATAGTCATATTCCTGTGTCACATGTACTTTTAGAATTATAATCAGAGGGAATATAAATCACTTGCCTGCCTAGCTGACTTGACATTCCACTATATTCCCACTTGCTTTTTGTCATATAGGACAAACTTTGGGGACCAAGAAATGTGGACAAATACTGAATAAGAAATGGTGGGATGAATGGAAACAGTATAGTTAGCCATCTATACCTGTGTGTTCTACTTTGTGAATGGAAAAATTCAAAAGAAAATAACATCTATATTAAACATGGTGAAGTTCTTTATTTCCTAAAAAATACAACATAACAAATATTTATGTAATATTAAGTGTTACAGTTAATCTGGAGATGATCTACAGTTTACAAGAGAATGAATATAGGTTGTATGCAAATATTAGAGCAGTTTATATAAGGACTTTTGAGTATCTTTGGTTTTTGTCATCCATGGGAAGTCATAGAACCAATCTCACATAGATACTGAGGGACAACTGTATAAGAATCCAAGACTATTTGAATTTTTAAATAACCAAAGTCCTTTCTATCCAATGTGTGAAATATTACCCTATTAGTAAATGATTAATATAGGTTTCACAGACCTAGTGTATTTATATTTAACTATAATTCTTTTTCTCAGGTCTGGGAATTTTGATGATGTATAACTTATTTGACAGTTTTTCTTAAGAATGTAGAATTGCCCACAGAAAATGTCAAGTCCCAACCACTTCCCACTATTAAAATATAAAATTCCCTTTTCCTGTCTTATAACTTGGCATTTATGTAGAAAATGTTGGTTAGTTTTATATCAAAATATGGAAATCTCATCCAAATAGAAACTATTGGCATTTCTTTGGATTCTGTTCTTTGGACCCTATTCTAAGTTTTGTTTGTTTGTTTGTTTTGTTTTTTGTTTTCTTTTTCATATTGGACTGAAATCTGCCACCCTGTAACTTCCATCTGTTGGTTCTAGTTCTGTTTTCTGGAGCAACATGGAGTAAGTGTCTTCTTTTAGAAGGCAGCTATTACCTTTTCTAGACTGAATTTCTTCAGGTCCTTCTGTTTTACATGAATTAAAACCCATATCTGTAAGATTTATCTTGATTCCCCTTTAACACATCCTGGTTTTCAGTGTTTTCCATAATACAGTTAAATATAATGCCCCCAAATTTTTATTCTAAACTGTATGGTACCATGGACACCCATGCAGAATACCCTGTACTATAGCCCATGAATTCAGATACTCTATTAGTGCAGCTTCATCTTATGTCTGGGTCCCCACTACCCACTTAGCTATTCTTAACTGTCAGCTCATTAAAACTTGTGGTCAGCTTAACTTTGCCCACTTAATAGCCATTGGGGCCCTCATTTCTTTAGAAGGTATTTCTACCTTAATTATTCAGCTTTGGCAAGTGGAATCTTGAGAATGTTAAGCAACAAATCTATAGGCCTTCGGTTTTAAGTGACATAGGGTCTCGATTTAAAAGTTAAAATAACGGTGGGAAATTATTTGATTACTGTTAAGGAAAATATTTTTGCCTCTTTTGAGGTAATGATTGCAAATCATCTGATTTGGATCTCCTTCTATAACATTTTTAAGAAAAATTAATATAATGAAATGCTGCCTCTAAGATGGATGTTTATCTAAGTTCGTATTCCAGTGGAAGTTTTCTACCCTAAGACATAATTACTCAGCCAGAGGACTGTTGACATAATTTAGGTATTTGTTTTGGGGGTGCATCTTAAGATGTCTTAACAGAATCCCTGGCCTCTTCTGCCCACCAAGTTAAATGCTAGTAGCACATATCACCATTACTGCCTCTGAAGTTTGTTCATCAAAAATATCTACAGGACTGAGGGTAGAGATCAGTGGTAGAGTGCCAAGATTTTTTTGTTCAGATTATAAAAACTAGAATACAATAAAGAACTTCACATACAACAAATAATTCTTTAAATTCCTAATTTGGTCAGTTTTCTTTTTCTTCCTAATGATCCTATCCCAGTTTGCTGTCCTTGCTTTGCAATATGATCCATGATCCAAAACATAATATGTGTGAATATATAATGTATTGGGATTCAGGAATAGAAATTAAAGAACAGAAACAAATATGGTGTTAAGTAGAAGGTTTATTGAGTTCAAATACTTGGCCTTTTGTAGTCTGTGACTAAATTACTTGCAAATGTGATTTTAATTTAAGTTGATGAATAACTTTAAGTTGACTTACTCCTTGGTTTTAAAATTAAATTTTGTTATATTTATTCTTCTACTTCACAATATAGCCAGCAGCCAGCTTCCGGTGTAGCCTATTCTCATCCAACTACAGTTGCTAGCTACACTGTCCATCAGGCTCCAGTAGCTGCTCACACAGTTACTGCTGCCTATGCACCAGCAGCCGCCACAGTTGCAGTTGCCAGGCCCGCACCAGTAGCTGTTGCAGCTGCCGCAACAGCTGCTGCTTATGGAGGCTACCCTACTGCACACACAGCAACTGACTATGGTTACACCCAGAGGCAACAAGAAGCACCGCCACCACCACCTCCAGCTACTACACAGAACTATCAGGTAAGAAAACTACTAGTTTCAATCACCTTAATGTGAAAGTTTAGTGGGCTCTCAGTATGTAATATAATGCCCAAGTCAGTACTTCTCAAACTTGAGTCTTCCAAAATATATAGGTAATGAGAAAAGTGAATGGATTTTCTAGATATTTTGGGGGACAATAAGCATTAAATTTTCTTGAAATGAATTTTAGTAATTCTCCCTTACCCCGTTTATTATATGTGTGTGTGTGTAAATGTATATACACACACACACTTTTTTTTTTTTTTTCGCTTATGACCTTTTAAAAGTTACACAATGAATTTCTAGGTTAAATTATTTTGAATACCCAAGTTTTTGAT
>NW_025999961.1:6282887-6336327 GCF_001458135.2 Marmota marmota marmota
TTTTTTTTTTTTTTTTTTTTTTTACTCATGGGCCTAAGCTATATTGGACAAATATATTACATATTTTCTTCTAGGCACTTACCAAAGATGGAAATCCCGTGGCCTGTACATTTATGTTGTCAAGATTTTCTTTTTTAGTAAATAACAAAAATTGTTCATGCTCTTACTCATCTAGGTACTTGTTCATTCTTTTTGAAGTTCTAAATCGCCTTTATATAATATTTTGTTTGAAGACATTACTTGATTACCATTAGCTTAATTAAATTTAGTTCTGATTTCTTTAACCCAGTTTCTTTTTGTTTTGTTTGGGTTTATTTATTTGTTTGTTTATTTTGGTGCCAGGGATTGAACCCAGAGGTGCTCAACCACTGAGTTCTTTTTTTCATTTAGAGACAGAATCTTGCTAAGTTGCTTAGGGCCTCGCTGAATTGCTGAGGCTGGCTTTGAACCCAAGCTGCTGGCATTACAAGCGTGAATGTGCCACTGTGCCTGGCTGTTTGTTTGGTTTTAAACTTTGATCCTACTGGACTTGCCCCAGATTTCTCTTATTTGTGGAAAAAAATGAAATCAACATTACTAGTATTTGCTATTGATTTTATTTTTTTAGTTGTTGGTGGACCTTTATTTACTATATGCAGTGCTGAGAATCAAACCCAGTGCCTCACACATGCTAGGCAAGCGCTCTACTGCTGAGCCACAGCCCCAGCCTAACTTTGTTGTTTCTAATAGGGTCTTTGAAATCCATCATCTTCTGGGCCATGACTACTTCTTCAGCCTTTCCACCCCTCCTTACTTTAGACAGTGCCAGAATTCACTCAGCTCGCCTTGATCTTTCAGAAAGAAAGAAAAAAAAAAAAAAGGAAGAGAAAACTAGAGTAATCACAAAGCTTAATAACACAAATAGTTTGGTTGGTTTTGTTTGTTTTATTTTGTTGTTCTGGAAATCAAGCCCAGCGCCTCAAATATGTGAGGCGTGCTCTCTACCACAGAGCTACACCCTTAGCTTCATGGGTCATTTTTTCTAATGTTGTAGGATCCATCTTTAAGGCAAAATTTCCATAAGTCTTTTTTGTTTATTTTTGGTATCGGGGATTGAACCCAGGTGCACTTAACCACTGAGTCATCTCCCCAGTCCCATTTTAAATTTATTTTGCAACAGGGTCTCACTAAGTTGCTTAGGACATTGCCAAGTTGCTGAGGCTGGTTTTGAACTTGATAATTCTCTTGTATCAGTCTCCTGAGTTGTGCTGTGAATTTTTAAATGAAATTAAATTTTATTTGAATAAATGTTATTTTTAAATATTTCAATGATGGTTCTGATTTTAGAAGTTAAACATGCTGCTAGAAGTGTTTTTGATCTTGATATAGTTCAAAATTAATTTCTTTATATTGAGTTGATTCCTTTATGTCTAGGTCTGATATTTATGTTGTTTTTCTTTTTTGTATTTCTATATAGTAAGGATTTTTTGCTTGCCAATTTTAGCAAGATTTCCTTTCATTTTCTTTAGGACTCATACTCATATGTAAGATCCACAGCTCCTGCTGTAGCTTATGATAGTAAGCAGTACTACCAACAGCCAACAGCAACTGCTGCTGCTGTAGCTGCTGCTGCCCAGCCTCAACCTTCTGTTGCTGAAACCTACTATCAGACAGGTGGGTTGTATTAACTTACACAATTTCATTTTTAACCATCAAAATATATGATTCAGGATATTTTCTTAAATACATTTATTTATTTATTTATTTGTGTGTGTGTGTGGTGCTGAGGATCGAACCCAGTATCTTTTGCATGCTAGGCAAGTCCTCTACTACTGAGCCATAACCGTAGCCCTGATTGAGAATATTTTTAATGAGTAATCACAAAGCTTAGTAGCACACAAATGAGTCCACCTAAAATCAGTAGTTTTATGTATTTATTGAGTAGCAGATTCTAGCCATGTCCTTCTTTTTAACTACTAGAAATCCTTTGAGTCATAGAGAAGTTAATGGAAGCAGTTCATAATCATGTCCTTTTCTCCTGGAAATGTATTCCATTTGTGGTCTTTAGCAGATAGTTCCCTTCCTGCTGAAATAAACTATATAGAAGCAGCTGTGGTAATAATTCCGACCACATTCTTACCTTTATCAGAAATGCCTAGAACACTTACATTGCTGATTGCCTTTGTAACCAACGGAGACTTCATTAATGGGCTCCATATTTGGTAATTTCTTATCTTTTTTTTTTTTCTTTTTAGAAAAGTTTGTTCTTTTTAGATAATACATGACAATAGAGTGTGTATTTGTACATGATGCAGAGTTACACTGGTAGAGTATCCATATATAAACATCTCTCATTTTAATGACTGTTAGTTCTGTTATCAGCCACTGATAATGTTAAGTACGGTATATGTGATGTTGCAAATCAGGAAGTGTTTTGTATGTAAAGAAGCCTGCATATTTTTTACTTTAAGAAATGAACTTCTCATAAATTCAATTAAGAACTTTTAAAACTAAGCTTTTTGAAGTCTGAAAAGTTGGTAGCTCCTTTAATTATTTTTGAAGGACCTGAGAATGTGAGTAGAGCCCTGGATTACTAGAAAGTAAAATTGGCTTCCAGCTCTGCCTTTTACTTTTAGTATGGGTGAGGTTTTTGTTTTGTTTTTTTAATCCATCTCTGGCCCAGATTTCTGTAGGGTGTCCTTTCTGATTTTACTATTTTATGAGTCTCTTCAAAGTAGTATTAAAATATTTTGAATTGTAATGACTGCTATTGTTTTACTTGCTGCCTTCTCTGTTGATTTTGGCGTGTAATTGTCTATAATGAACTTCCTAGTTAATTAATTACCAAGCTAGGCTTATACATATTTAAGAGCATTGAATTACCTAAGAGTCAGAAGATCTTGGTTTCATCTTAAGTTCTGATATTGTATGACTTTTAAAGTCATTTAGGTCTTAAATATTAGTTTTTTCTCTGTTAAAATGTTATCTTCATCTGTGTGGATCACATTTCATAGGTAACAGATAAATGTTACAGAATGATTATGGTCTTCTGAGATTTGGCTTTCTCAGAAATAACCTTTGTATTCTTTAGTGATCATTATTAAGTGATTAATTACTAATTTAGTGATTGATAATAAGGCTCATAAGATTCTTTCAAAGTGTATATTTGTTTTGAATATGGTTGAAGGCAGGAGAAAGTTTAGCAGAGACATGAGTGGTAGTCATTTGAATTGCTGTACTAAAGCTATTGACATTTGAAGAATTAAGCCAGTAGTACCTTGGGAGTTAAGAGTTATATTGATGTTCACTAGGGTCAAATCACTTAAATGTGATGAATGGTATGTGAACATGTTACATAGAATTAAGCCTTGAAATTTTTAATGTAAATTGAAATGTATATTTGAAGGCACTCTCAATTATGTTCCAAACATAAGTTTGATTCTCTAGTGTACTGACTAGCCCAAATACACATATACTGCTTATCTAAAAACTTTTTATCTACCAGTTGTAAGTACTATTACTATTCCAGTTGTAAAGTTTGCCAAAGTATCATTTTGGAAATGTGTAGAAAGTATTTGGGAAAAGGTAGTAAATTATTTATATATTTCATTCATATTGGTAATAAGAATTTTACCAAGAAGAAATTGCTAGCACCTGTTTTTGTTGGTGTTTAAGAATATTGTTATAGAAGCTAAGCTGACTCACTCTTCTCATTTTCTAATGTGTTTCTTACTTTAGCTCCCAAAGCAGGGTATAGCCAAGGTGCAACTCAGTATACTCAAGCCCAGCAAACTCGACAAGTGACAGCCATAAAGCCAGCTACACCAAGTCCAGCTACCACTACTTTCTCCATTTATCCTGTGTCCTCCACCGTACAGCCAGTAGCAGCTGCAGCTACTGTGGTGCCATCCTATACTCAGAGTGCTACTTACAGTACCACAGCAGTTACTTATTCTGGTAAGACTGATAAACTGTGTTTAAATGACTAAACAAATTACAAAGGGAAACTCTTGATATTCTGTGGAATTATCTTATTCCTGATAGCAAGAACTGAATTGATAGGCACTAATATAAATGTATGTGCATATTATGACAAAAGACCATACTCTAAGTAGTTTGGGGTTCGTGAGGTGTGTGCGTGTGTGGGGGGGTGGGGGGTGGGGTTTCTTTTTTTGTTTTGTTTTAAGTGAACTATTTTAGCAGAATATAAAGTACTCTTTGGGAATTTGAAAGTCAGTGATGAGTCTTTGACTTAGTATTGCAATTAAAAGAACAAATACCCAGTCTTCTATAGGATCACTTCCTTTCTGACTTTTTCAAATGAGTTTGAAAACTCAAGGATAGCACTAAAGGGATAAACTATAAGATGGTTATGTAACACATCTATATTTAAAGTACAGAATAGCTCTATTTTTCTTCAATAATCATAAATTTTCCCTAAAGAAATATGATCGTTAAAACCTTGCTATGTCCATGACTCTTGCTAATTTCTAGTTGAGGTATTTCGTGGTGTTGCAGTAATTGAAATCCCACATTGTTTGTAAACTCTTGGTTTTATATTACTGCATTGTTTCTTATTGTTTTGCATTTTATTTATTCCTTAGTACCCTACCTCGTTCAATGGAGGCTTTAAGGTGACATGGGCTAATTAGTACTAATGTAATCTATTAAGAAACATAGTCCAGGATATTCCCTATTTAAGAAGGAAGTCCTTTGTTAAGATCACAAGAAACTATTTATTATATTATTTGTATATTATTATACAAGACTTCCCAGGTGCAGATTTTTGTGTATCTATCTGGGTAATTAGTTATAATTATAACCAAAATTACTGCAATGAAATGATTGGGCACTTTTTTTTTTTTAATGTCCACATTAGCTTCAAGAAAATAGGAAGTACAAGAGCATCCCTTTCTACTCATTATATTCCTCTTAGATAAGTTCCAACCTAATACATTACCCTGGATTCTTCAAAAAGTATTTCCTAAGAATAAAGACATTGTTTTATGTAACTACAACAACTCTTTCAGGTAGCTTGATTTTTACCTTACCCAGTTTATAGGTAATTATTAAAATTAGAAACTATTGACTTTTTTTTTTTTTTTTTAAGAAAAGTTAAACCACTAAGCATTTTATATCTAGACATCAATTGTCATTCACATTTTAGTGCATGTGTGTCTACTATATTCCTTATGTATTTGGCAGTATGCATATATCAATATAATTCTTCATAAAAATGAATTTGTCTTAAACATGCTATTTTGTGAACTCCTTTATTCTCACAGTGAATGTCCTTTTACTTTACTAAGTATAGAGATGTAGCATTTCTTTGATTGATGCTTTTATCCAACTTTTTATTTTGGAAATTTTGAATTGTGTAGAAAAGTTGGAAAAATAGTATAAGGAATACCTGCATACTATTAACCTAGATTCAGCAATTATTAATGGTTTTTCACATCTACTTTATCTTTCCTTTTCCTTAAAATCTATTTTCATATGGTTTAGTAATATATTATTAAGTTGCAGACAATGTGGTATTTTGCCCTTACATCTTTGGAAAGTATTTCCTTCTAAGAATAAGGTCATTTTTTTCACATACCTGTAATACCAGTATTATTTAAAGAAATTAAACATGGATACTAGCAAATATATAAAATTTCCCCTGTTGTCCACAAATTTTTTTTTTTTTTTACGACTGAGCTTTATATACATTTGATATATTTGTTTGTGCTTTTTTAAATGCAGGGTCCAGTCTACGATCATAGATTGTATTTGATTGTCATACCGTGTTGGTTTCCTTTAATCTAGAACAGCACACCCACCTGCCCCCTACTTTTTTTTTTTTTTTTTAATAGCAGGGATTGAACCCACTGAGCCACATTCCCAACTCTTTTTATTTTTCATTTAGAGACAGGTTGTTCATCTGGGCCTGTTGCCCAGCTACCGTATGATGTTGGATCCTTTGGGGAAAAATCTCAGTTTCTATAGTTCTCTCAGTTAATTGCAATTTTTTTTTTTTTAATGTTATTGGGCATTCTTCTCTATAAAAGAGCCCCCTCCTTCTACTTTTTTTGGTTTCTGTGGACTTTTTCTTTGTTATTCAGTGTATTATGATCCATTACTCTTGTTGCTATCTTCAAGGCTCAAATGTCCCAAATTTGGCTAACAGTATTTGACTCAAATCAGCTCCTGAGTCTTTTTGACATGACTACATTAGTCTTTGAGCTCTTCTCTTTTTTTTTTTTTTTTGGCACTGTAAGTTATTACAGATACATTTTGAGCTTCCCATTTCCTGAAATGGTTTCTTATAAATGCCTGTGGTATTAGGTATTAGGCTGCATGGTATTTTATTGTATGGATGTACTATATTTTGAAATATGTATTTGGGGGCATTTAATTTTAATTGACATAATAATTATATTAAAATATATAAAAGACTATTAAGCACAGTGTGACATTTTAATATGCATTTATTTATATTGCATAATGATCAGATTAGGGTAATGGATATATCCATAACAATCTCAAACATCCCTTCTCTATATTGGGAACATTATAAATCCCTACTAGCTATTTTGAAATGTTCAGTTAACGGTTGTCAACCATAGTTTTTCCCACTGTGCAGTATAAAATACTAGAAAGTATTTCTCCTGTTGGACTGTACCCTGCCATACCCATTAACTGTCCTCTCGCTATCCACCCTTCATCATACCCTTCCCTGGTAATAGTGGTAACCACTATTCTATTTTGTGTTTCTTTGAGATCAAATTTTAGCTTCCACATATGAATGAGAACATATAGCATGTGTCCTTCTGTGCCTGACTTACTTCACTAAACATAATGTCCTCCTGTTGTATCCATATTGCTGCAAATGACAAATTTTCATCCTTTTTTATGGCTAAATAATATTTTGTTTATATATACCACATTTTTGTCTGTTTTTTCTGTTGATGGACACCCATGTTAATTTCTTATCTTTATTGTTATGAATAGCATTGCAATAACAAGCAAGTAAAATGCCGCTTCATCATAGAAATGTTCATCCCTTTGAATATATAGTGAAATATTGCTAGATGATATGGTGGTTTTATTTCTAGTGTTTTGAAGAATCTCCCATTTTCCATAATGGCTATTCTAGTTCTTCTCTGTTCACATCCCAGCCAACATTTGTTAGTAGCTATTCTAACTGGATGAGATACTATCTCATTCTAGTTTTGACTGAGGTTTCCCTGATAATTAATAATATTGAGCATTTCGTCGTACTTGTTGGCTATTTGGGTATCTTCTTTTGGGAAATATCTGTTAAAGTCATCCCTCCAGCCTCAGGTGCTGGCAACTGAACTGTGACTGGCCAGCAAGCATATATACTACCACTGTTACACTCCCAACTCCATTTTAAAATCAGTTTATTTGTGGGTTTTTTTTTTTTTTTCCCTGTTGGATTGTTTCTTATGTTTTTTAAATTAATCCCTTACTGAATGAATAATTTGCACATACTTTCTCCTGTTTGGGTTGGGTTTTTGTTGTTGTTTTTATTGTTTTGTTTTTTGTTAACAGTTTGTTTTTGGTCTTTTGTATTGTGTTGTTTTTGTTTGGTTGCTCAGGAGAGCTTTAGCTAGTAAGGACCTTTTTGGTTCCAAGTACGTTTTAGGAATGTTTTGAATTTCCATGAAGAAAGTTAATAGTGTTTGATGGGAATCATGTTGAATTTATAGATCACTTTGGGTAGTATGGACATTCTAACAATATTAGTTCTTCCAGTTCATGAACATGGAGTCCTTATTTGCTTGCATGTGTTCCCTCTTCGGTTTCTTTCATCAGTTTGTAATTTTTGTTGTAGAGATCATTTACTTTCTTAGTTAAATGTATTTCTGGATTTTTGGTTTTTGTGCTTATTGCAGGTAGGCTTGCATTCTTGATTTCTTTCTCAACAAGTCTGATATTAATGTATTAAATGTTTACTGACATAACTAGATAGATTAGTCCTTATCTTAAGATAAATTTCTACATGGAACCATTTTGTCAAAGAGGATCTACTTTTTTAGAATATGTGATATACACTATGAAATTACCTACCAGAGAGCATTCTTAGGGCTTCTGAATTCTTTTACTTGTGGGCTTTGACAATTAAAACTTAGGTTATTTTTATCTCAAAATAAGGAGTTCTAGGGGGATTGGGGGTGTAGTTCAGTGGTAGAGTGCTTGCCTAGCATGTGTAAGGTACTGGGTTCTATTCTCAGCACCACATATAACTAAGTAAAATAAAGGTCCATTAACAACTAAAATAAATAAATAAAAAGGAGTTCTAGGGAATGGGGCTATGGCTCAGCTGTAGCACAATTGCCTGGCATGTGTGAGCCACTGGGTTTTATTCTCAGCACCACATAAAGGTCTGTCAAAAACTGAAAAAAAAATAAGGAGTTGTAGAATATTGCTACCAAGTAGTTACTTGAAACATGAAGGGTTGATTGAAATTATATGTTTTTGTTTCTGATATTGTACACTTAGGAATATTTCAGTTCTAATAATGTTGCTTAAAGTGAAACTATTTTAGTTTTTAAAATGGAGCTTTTAGCTGGGTACAGTGGAGCTTATCTGTAATCCTTCCTTGGGAGTATGAGGCAAGAAATAAAAAGGGCTGGTGATGTAGCTCAGTGGTAAAGTGCCCCAGGTTCAGTGTTCAGTACCAAAAAAATAAAAAAGTCAAGCTTTTACTCAATTTATTGACAGGCTTATGTTTTCCCACAGTACTTTTGTTAGAAATATACATTTGTTTGCTAGTAGTTAACAGGAGAATTTAAGTTGTTCTTTAGCAGAATTCCAGAAAATTTTACTCACCTTTCAGTGTTTATTCTGTTTTTGTAAACTGAGTAATAAATTATAATTAGACTTTCCTCTTATTAGTTTTGAACTACCTGTGTGCAAGTGGAGATGACTCAATGTTAGGCTTAACCTGGTGATTTTATGGTTAAATAAGTCACTGTTAAAGGAACTCATACTCTCTCAGTCTTAAGTTTTCTCATCTGTTAAGTACAGACAGTGGTACTTATCTGCGCTGTGTCTGACACATTGCTCCTCATATTGTGAACTCTCAAATTAAAAGAATTAGAAGACCTGGTCATTCAGTACTGTTGGCCTCTGTTGCCGTTTTTCTCTTTGTTTTCTTCATAACAATTCATGAAGTTATATTTAAATGGCATTTTTACATTTTCTATACAGGACTGAAATCATTTGGAAGATGTCTATTATGAAGACTTCATAGAGGCTAGGGGTATACAACAGTGATAGAGTGTGTGCAAGGCCTTGGGTTTGACCCCCAGGATCTCCCCCCCCGCCAAAAAAAGGGGGGATTTCATGATCCTAATCATGATACTAATAAGTGATAGTCTAGAAATAGTTTTGTTCTTAATTTATGATTTAATTTTTAATTTATTTTTTTGGTACCGGGGATTGAACTCGGGCATTCAACCACCAAGCCACATCCCCAGCCCTATTTTGTATTTTATTTAGAGAAAAGGTCTCACTGAGTTGCTTAGCGCCTTGCTTTTGCTGAGGCTGGCTTTGAACTTGTGATCCTCTTGCCTCAGCCTCCCAAGCTGCTGGCATTATAGGCATACACCGTAACTCCTGACTCTTAATTTATGATTTTTTGAGACAGGATCTCACCGTGTTGCCTAGTCTAGCCTAGAATTCCGGGGCTTGATTGATCCTAGTACCTCAGACTCATAAATAGCTGGGACTACAGGTGCATGCTACTCTTTCCATCTAGCTTTGTTGTTTTTAATTTAACAAATTTATTGTGTTTCTTTATAGAGAAATTTAAACTGTATCTGTTTTTGCTTATAAATTTGAAAGCCTTTAGCTGTAAGTTAAATTACGATCCTTTAAAAAAATATTTTCTAGATGTTCATGAACCTTTATTTTATTCATTTATTTATATGTGGTGCTGAGAATTGAACCCATTGCCTCACTGGGCAAGTGCTCTGCCACTGAGCCACAGTCCCAGCCCTAATTATGATCTTTTTAATCACATTCGTAAGTAACAGAAGACAGTGATAGGATGGCCTATAAAGAATCTGGGCTGTGGCTCAGTGGTAACACACTTGCCTGGCATGTGTGAGGCAGTGGGTTCAATTCACAGCACCACATATAAATAAAATAAAGGTCTGTCAACAACAACAACAACAAAAAGAGTCTATTGATTACCTGATGTGGGTGAGGCCCTGGGTTCAATCCCCAGTTTCACCACCCCTCTACCACACACAAAAAAAAATTGTTGGAACTATAGAATTTTTCTCTTAACTAGTCATATTAATTATTTTCTGTTCTATCTGATTTTGTGCTTTTCACTGATATGTCTGCTTACTTTTTCCTACTTGATGTTAGGTATCACTTGTCTATTTCAACATTCTATCTTAAAACTTCATAAGCATTTGTATACTTTAACAAACTAACAGACATTTGGGAATGCTTTTCTCAAAAATTGCTTGACTTCTTTCTTTCCTGGATATGTCCATTTCCAGTTACTTATGATTCTGATTTCCTATACATTTTTTTCTCTTATTCTTCTAGCTATGCATTCTTCCCAGTGTGTGTGTGTATATATATATATATATATTGGAATCAGTGGGTTTTAAGACCTTTTAGTAGAGGAGCCTGCATTCAAGGGACCAAAGAGTTGAGTTCTCTTGAGTAGTGTTCTTTGCCATCTTGACCACTAGGAATCTCTCTCCTGAGCCTCACTCACTCTTTGCCTGACTAGTCTCACTTAAGGGAATAAAGGCCTAACTGAAATACATTGAAGAGGGAGTATACCAAATTTCTGGAGATTTGGGTTTATGACGGTTACATTTTCCAGTGTTCAGATAGTCTTATATATAAATCCAGCAATTTTGTCAAATTTTACAGCTTTATAAATTCCAAAATCTGTAAACCGTATAACATAAATGTTTATGTAGTATGTCAGTAACTTGCATAATGTGCATAATAGCTCCTATCTTTGGTTTTATCACTTGCGCAACCCATCAGTCATTCTTGGAGGTTATGATCTTGATATCATCTTTGTGTATTTTTCTCTTCTTTTAATCTCTTTTATCCTCTTACACTCTAAGCAAATCAATTCTTATTTTCATGATTTTTGGGGGGCGGGTGATTTTTCCTGTCTAGTATCGTACTTAAGATTCCACCTCAGATCCAATGCTTCCCAAATTTTGTTCAGAGGATTTTTGTTTGGGAAATATTAATAGGTTCTATGACTGCATAAGTTTGTCAAACACTATTACATCCCTCCATTTGAATTATTTGAATTATAAGCTTCTTCAAGACAGACCAAATCTTATACTTTATACCTCTGTAACACCTGGCATGTGTTGAGTCACTGCTTGAGTGACATGTAGATGGAAGATAAAAAGTTTCTGGGTATACATTATTGTAAATATTCACATGTAAATCTACCTGTATTGGCGGGATTTATTGACTTTAAATTTATAAATAATATTTAACTTGTTTTATAATTATGTAACATAATTTTTGTTTGATTTTATTTGTAAGGTACGTCTTATTCAGGTTATGAAGCAGCAGTGTATTCAGCTGCATCTTCCTACTACCAACAGCAGCAGCAGCAACAGAAGCAAGCAGCAGCAGCAGCAGCTGCTGCAGCTGCAACAGCTGCCTGGACAGGGACCACCTTTACTAAAAAAGCACCATTCCAAAATAAACAACTGAAACCAAAACAGCCTCCCAAACCACCCCAGATTCACTATTGTGATGTTTGTAAGATCAGCTGTGCTGGACCACAGGTACTTGTGTTGTATGTTTTATCATGAATCTCAGTAGTTATTTTTGGTAGTTAAGTATGCTGATTTTCTGACTCTTGTGCCTACACAAAAAAAGGTTTACATATTTTTTTTCCTGTTAGCTTTTAGCTAATACATACATATAGTTGGTCCTTCACATCTGCGGGTTAGCACATCCATGGTCTCAGCTAACCATGTAACAGAAATATGTGCGGCAAAACACATCTATACTGAACATGTACAGAATTTTTTCCCTTGTTATTTTTCCCTAAACAATACAGTACAACAGCTATTTATGTTGTATTAGGTATTATAAATGTAGTCTAGAGATGATTTGATGTATACAGGAGGAAATAAATAGGACTGTGCCATTCTACCTACGGATGCACAGCCTTGGAATTTTGTAACCAGTCTCTCACTGGCAGTAAAAGAAGACTGTATTTCTCAAATAGTCTTTTTTTGATGGGGGGTTGGGAGTAGGGGTGGGGGGTGGTCTTGGGGATTGAACCCAGGAACACTTGACCACTGATCCACATCCTCAGTCCTCTTTATTTTGAAACAGGGTCTTGCTAAGGTTCTTAGGGCCTCACTAAGTTTCTAAGGCTGGCTTTGAACTTTTGATCCTCCTGCTTCAATGTCCCAAGTTACTGGGGTTACAGGCATGTACAACCATGTCTGACAATCATTTTTTAGAAGCTGTTTGTATTGCAATTTGAAAATATTGTTGGGGGGGGGAGCTATAAAAATGATTATGAGTATAAATGAAAAATAGGGAAATTGAACTTTTTTCAGGATGGCTGCTTTGCTTATTAATTAAAAGCTAAATTCAATTTCAAAGTTTTCAAATTTATAACTTTTCTGAGACTGACTTATTACATGCTTTGTAGAATATTATTTATTTCTATAAATTTTCATATAAGGACTGTAGGAATGTTGGGAATAAGGAAGATATAAGCACATAAGCACATGTCTTTTTCAAAAAGAACAATTAATGAAGTATGTAAGACCTTTATTTTCTGGTTTTGTTTGGCTCTGGTTTTAAATTCAACGCCTCTCCCAGTCTTGTAGCTTGGTAGATTAAAAAAAAAAAAAAGATTAATTTAAAAGAAAAAATCAATTTGACTTTCTGGTAGTTTCTTAAATTATAGCCAGCTATCCCTCTGCCCATCCAGTGTACATTTCTTTTTTATTTACTAGATTACTTCTATGTTTAATTACAAATTTGAGGAGTGTTTTCAATTACTAGTACTGATGATCTCTGAGTTACTGAAACCAATTTTAATATATGTGGCTAGATTTATAAAACCATGTGGGTTTTTTGTTTTATTTTTTCCTCCCCTGTTTTGGGTATGATAGGAAAGGGTGGCATTATGGCCACATGGTTGGTGGGGGCAAAGTGATTTTTATGATACAAGTAGCAAGCACAGAAATAGGAGATTTATTGACTATGTGGGTGCTCATATGAAAAACATGAAACATGGTACTATGGTGATAGTTTAACAGCACTATTTGGAATGAAGACATGAAGTTGACCGTTGATTACAGGGGGAGAGAGGAGAGTTAGATGGCTACACAAGAATGGGCCAAGGGTATTTCTGCAAGTCAGAGACTGAGCCTTAAAGTGTTAATGAGTCTTAAAGAAAAATATCACTGAGATTTGAATTAGACTCTAGGTATGGGCCAAGAAAGGGAGAGTTAAGGTGAATTCAGGGCCAAGGTTTAATCTTGGTTCTACAGCTAACCATGTTAGAGACAGACTTCTTTGAGCTTTTCTTTCCATAACAAGGATTTGTCTTAAGTAATTAATAAACTATTACATGGAACTACTTGAGGCCACTGAGATAATGACAGGAGAATCAAACAACTGGTCCTTAAAATTTCACCTAGCTCTGAAATCCCATGATGAACATAAAATTTGATGCTTATCATTTGTGAGTCTTAAAAATAATTTTAATAATAAAACATGAAAGAAGAACCATTTGGCCACACAGAAAACAAAATTGCCTAGCAATTCTTATTGTTCTCTTATTTTAATTACCTGCCTTCCTTAATCATGTGCAAAATATCTGCATGGTTTATTGGTAATTTTACCATAATAATGGTTTTCCTTACAAATATATACATTTTTGACTCTTAGGTACCTATTTTAAATAAGCTTTTGTGCAGGTGACATGGATTATAATACAGGTAATGTTTCAGAATACATTCTGAGTTAGAAAAGTCAGTTTTATAAATAAACATGCCTATTTGTCAAGACTCTTATTACCATGCAGTAGCTTTTTTTTTTTTAATTTTAATAAATTTTTTTTAGTTGTAGGTAAGCACAATGCCTTTATTTTATTTTTATGTGGTGCTGAGGATCAAACCCAGTGCCTCACACATGCCAGGCAAACGCTCTTCCACTGAGCCACAACCCCAGCCCCATGCAGTAGCTTTTGGTACTGGTATAAGGTACATTTTTCTTCCCTCATCTTAATCCTGTAATTAATTCCTTTGTTGAATGACCATTCTCCCTGAGCATTCTCTGTTCAACATTATACATAAGCAATAAAAGATATGAATTCTTGAAACTGGAAGAAGTTGCTTATGTTATGACTATGTATGAAAGTGTTTTGCAGCTCAAAGTGTTGGATAAATGTATTCTTGGAGGGAGGTGTACCTCATTGATGAAGGGCCTGCTTAGCACACACAAGTTTCTAATTCAGCCCCTTCACCACCACGCACAAAAAAGTAATCTCAATAAAGAGCGTGCAGAGACTCACAGATGTATCACATATATAGTGAATTCTTCATGCTCGTGCTCACATTCTTATTCAGCTGCTTTTTAAATTTTCATTTTTTAAGTAAGTATTAGAAATTTGAGAATTAAGTAATATGAAATTCTGTAGAAAGAATATCAGTGAAGCAAAATTTGCCCTTTTTGTTTAAAACAGACTTATAAAGAACACTTAGAAGGACAGAAACATAAAAAAAAAGAAGCTGCATTGAAAGCCTCACAAAATACCAGCAGCAGCAACAACTCTACTCGTGGGACTCAGAATCAGCTACGTTGTGAGCTCTGCGATGTGTCTTGTACAGGAGCAGATGCATATGCTGCCCACATTCGTGGTGCTAAGCATCAGAAAGTAGGTGGATTTTTTGGCACACAGCCTTATGTCTTTGTTTTCTTTTACCTTTTCAATGGGGATTTTAGTAAAGATGACTTCAAATTTTGAAAACATTGTGTTCTAAGCCTTGCTTATGTGCTAACATATATAATTCTTTAAAGGGAAAGACTAGATTCCTTTCTTTAAATTGAATTAAACCACTTGAAATAAGTGTTTGAAATGATATAATCACTTTCTACTTGGTCTTTTTTAATTATAGATTGGCTTGCATGTGACCAAGTTGTTTCATCTTTCCCTATTTCCTCACCTGGTAATAGATGGAATATGTATACATACCTGCTTCACAAAGTACCTTGAAAATAATGAGTTTTGTATATAAAAGCATTTCACTTAAAAAATATGGCTCTTCAAAAACTATGCATGGACCACCACATGACCCAGCTGTACTACTACTTGTTATTTATCCTGAAAAATTAAAGTATTACAGTGATACCTGTTACAGTGATACTTGCATACCTGTTTATAGCAGCACAGTTCACAATAGCCAAATTATGGAACCAGCCTAGGTATCCATCAGTGGATGAATAAATAAAGAAAGAAAATGTGCATATACACAATGGAGTTTTATATAGCCATAAAGAAAAATGAAATTATGAGATTTACAGGAAAAAGGATGGAACTAGAGACCATCCATTTGTTAAGTGAAATAAGTCAAACTTGGAGGGTTCTTTTTCTTTCATATGTGGAAGCTAGAGAGGAAAAAGGAAAACAAAGGTGGGGTTTGGATCGCCTAAAAATCAGAGGGAGATCAGTAGAGGAAAACCAGTGGGGGCGTAAAGTGCTGGGCCAGATTATCATATTATGTTATATGCATTTGTGAATGTGTAACAACAAATTCCATCAATATGTACAACTATAAAGCACCAATAAAATGGAAAAAATATAGCAAAGAAAAATATGTTCATTTTTTTATAATGTCATTTAGATAAGCTTAAAAGTTTGCATTTTGTGTTTCCTGACAAATAAATGCACTTTTGTTTTGTAGGTGGTTAAATTACACACAAAACTCGGTAAACCTATTCCTTCAACAGAACCAAACGTTGTTAGCCAAGCTACTTCTTCAACGGCTGTCTCTGCTTCAAAACCAACTGCCTCTCCTTCAAGCATTGCAGCAAGCAATTGCACTGTGAATACTTCATCAATTGCAACTTCTTCAGTGAAAGGTCTTGTGACTACAGGAAATTCATCTCTTAATAGTACATCCAACACTAAAGTATCAGCAGTGCCTACCAATATGGCTGCCAAGAAAACATCTACACCCAAAATTAACTTTGTTGGCAAGTACTGAAGTTTCTCTGTGTTCCTCTTAACTCTGTCAAAATGGTATTTCTTTTCCACTGAAGGATTAACCCTTCTGCTTATGCTATTCAACTCATCCTTTATCTTCTTCAGATATCTGCCCTTTTCTCTGTATCTATCCTATACTGTTTTCTTCCCTTCAGCCATAGAAATATGACCATATCTTATGTAGTTGTGGATATACTCAGAGACCTTTTTTTTAGTTTGGTTTGGGGTTTTTGGCACAGTGTTAGGGATCAAACCCAGGGCTTTGTGTATGCCAGACAAACACTACCACTGAGCTATATCCCTCCTGAGTCCTTACTTTATCTACTTCTGTAGTTCCTTTTCAATTCAGTCTACTATAGTATTCCCTGAAACTGATTTCAGGATTCACCAAAGACTTAATTGCTGAGCGCTGTGGCCAGTTTTTGGTTTCATCCTATTGACCACCCCTCCCCGCCGATATTCTCTTTCCATTGACTGCTGTACTATAAAACTTAAGATACATCTTTATCTCTTTTTATAGGTCCACACATCCTTTTCTCAAGTATCGTTATTGGTCCACTTCCTGGATGCTCATTAAATAGTTCCTAAGATGCTGATTCTAGCTCTTATCTCACTATGCTCCATTATTCCTGGGTGGTCTCATCCATTCTGATACTGTTCGGTGACTTGAAATATTTTTTGGCAAATTAAAAACCCCGGAGTTTTAGAGCTGTGTTTTACGTACTTATTCTCTGTTCATTCTCTGTATGGTTTCACAGATGTTTTGCAATGTGTTCTGTTCTAACCCATAAATCTGTCACAAGAATACCACAATATAATCTCACAAAATTACTGATTTTTCAAATAAAGTTTACTAATACTTTTTATTCATTTCTTCCTCCTGCTTTTTCCTGTCTTTTTAATTACCCTTGCCTTAATTTTTAGGTCTGAAGTCTCTTTCTTAGAACTTTTTGTTTCTTACTCTATCCAGTATCTTCAATATGTTGTTTGATAGTCTGATCAGTCATCATAAAATACATACCAAATTGTATTAGTCTTCTGCTTAAAAATTCACTTTGGCTTTCCCCAAGCATATCTATATTCCTTAATTCTGTCATATAAGATTCTTCATGGGGCTGGGGATGTGGCTCAAGCGGTAGCGCGCTCGTCTGGCATGCGTGCGGCCCGGATTCCATCCTCAGCACCACATACAAATAAAGATGTTGTGTCCGCCGAAAACTAAAAAATAAATATTAAAAATTTCTCTCTTTAAAAAAAAAAAAAGATTCTTCATAATCTGCCTCCTACTACCTTCCTAGTTTCATATCTTGTCACTTCTTCCTAGATAGTAATTTATACTGAATTATTGACTCTTCCTTGAATTTTCCACTTCAATTCCCATGTTGCTGTGTTTTTTAAGTACATGCTGTTCTGTTTAAACATTTTTTTCTTTCTTCCTGACCAGTATTATAATCATTACTTCTCTTTCCAAGCCCAGTTCAAGTTTCACACCCTTTGTGTAGCCTTTCTTAACTGGATCAGGTTAAAGAGTAATGACTTCTTTCTTTAGCTTTCCTACAATATTTGGTTCCTACTTATTATAGCACTTTCACATGGTGTTATAATTATTTGCTTTTTTGCTTTTTTTTTTCTTTTTAATTTTGGGCACCTCAAAGGCATCTACAGTGTCTTCTGCCCCCAGAACACAGGTGCTTAACACTGAGCTTGATCACCAACCTTCCGACCTGCCCCCCAAACCCATTTTTGTTTTGTTTTTTTAATTTCTACTTAGGGTCTTGCTAAGTTGCTGAGGTTGGCCTTAAACTTGGGATCCAAGTATCTGGGATCAATAGGCGTGTACCACCACAACTACATTCTCTTATGGTATCATCAAAACTTAGGACATTGCCCTCATTTTGTATATTGTTTAAAATATTTTTGAAAGAAAGTCTTTGTAGACAATTGCAATCAGATACTCAGGCGTTCTCTTGGATAGTTATTTAAAATGTTAAGTTTAGTTGATAGTGGGCTGGGGTGGTAGCTCAGCAGTAGAGCATTTGCCTATTGCACTGGGTTGCCTAGCACATATGAGGCACTGGGTTCAAGTCTTACCAACAAATATAAATAAATATCCATCAACAACTAAAAAATTTTTTTCAATTTCTTTAGTGGATAATTAAAATGAAAACCATGATTTATGGGGTTTTATTTCAGTTTTTGAGATTATTCATACTATCAGTTTAGAATAACAAACTTTTTGATTAGCTTTTGGATTTTAGAGCTAAAGAAGGGGGGAGTTCAGAAATATGTTTTATTAATAAGATTTTAGAAGCCGCTTGTGTGGTTCTTTAAAATTCCCATCTTTAGTATACGCACAGAAGTTTGACTATTGGTAGAAAATAACTTTCTATGAAGTTTTCATTGTATCAGGGTTTGTCCTTTTATATAGAAATAAAATTACTGTAATTCTTTGTTGTTCTAGGTGGTAACAAGCTACAGTCAACAGGAAATAAAACAGAAGACTTAAAAGGAACTGAATGTGTTAAAAGTACTCCTGTCACTTCTGCTGTGCAGATTCCTGAAGTAAAGACAGACACAGTGTCAGAACCAGTCACACCAGCATCTCTTGCTGCATTGCAGAGTGATGTGCAACCAGTGGGCCATGATTATGTGGAAGAGGTATTGCTTTGAGAATACTATAGCTCTGAAATTGGGTAAAGGGAAGATGTATGTGACTTTGTTGCAAGCATGCTCTACATGTAAAATAAAAGTATACTTAGTTATATTTTAGATTTAGGTCACTTATGAAGGAATGAGTATTATAAAAAAGTCCTTTAAGCTTGCCTGTTTAACTTTTTATTCTTGTTAACAGTGTCACTGAAGTGTAAGGTAACTTTTATTTATTTGCAGATATTCTTGTAATATTCTATTTAGCTATCATAAGACATTAAAATTTAAAAAATTCTGCTGGGTGCAGTGGTGCATGCCTGTAATCCCAGCGGCTCTGTATCCTGAGGCAGGAGGATTGTGAGTTCAAAGCCAGCCTCAGCAATTTAGTGAGACCCTATCTCAAAATAAAAAAATTCAAGAAGAGTTGGGGATGTGGCTCAGTGGTTCAGTGCCCTTGAGTTCAATCCCTGGTACAAAAAAATATTAAAAAATAAAAAAATGCATATATTTTTTTTAATTCTGTGAAGCAAAAATAATGATGGAGAGAGCAAGTAGATCTCCTTTTGAATAATTATTTTGATTTATGTTTAAAATTAAGGTTGCTAATTTAACACATGACATTTATTTGGTTTCTCAAGTTGATTAGAACACTATTCCTATTTAAAGGTTAAATAAATTAGTAAATATAGGAGCAAGGGGACATTAGACTTGAATAAATTAAGTTTAGGATTAGCGTTTGCTATTAGCAGGAAAGAAACCCAGTGTTGTGACACTGCTATTTACTTTCATTTTATTGCAAAGCATTGTATCATTTTTCTGAGCTTCAGTGTCCACGTCTATAAAATAGGAATATTCCTCAATAAAATTATGAATATTAGATGAAACTAAGAACCTAGTACATGCCTGGAAGACTGCATATTATTTTGAGTTCTTTACTTACAAGATGCATTCTGTAATTTATAAGTAGTTTATAAACAATTCTAACTTAGCTTTATCTCTTATAAGTAAAATTTGAGCTGGGCACAGTGGCACATGCTTGTAATATCAGTGACTAGAGGCTGAGGCAGGAAGATGGCAAGTTCAAGGCCAGCCTCAGCCACTTAGGCCCTGTCTCAAAACTAAAAAAAGGTCTGGTGATTTAGTACAGTGGTAAAGCACCCCTGGGTTCAGTATGCAGTATCACTTAAAAAATGTAAGATTTGGTATTCTTTTAAAAAAAAATGTTTTTAACTCAAGCATCCTAATTTCTGATTGATTTGGATTAATTAAATACTCAAAAATTTCAGAAATTTGCATTCAGAGCCAGTCTAAATGCTTGTAATTTCAACTACATATCCATTATTAAATTCGTAATAACATTCTTGTCTACTTATCTTTCTGATTGTACAGTTAGAAAAAAAATTAATCTGGACTTTCCATAAAGTTACATGTATAAAATCTTTCAGGAAGTTGTATGCTACAGTAATGCTTTTAAAAATCTTCATCTCCAAGAACAATATTTGGCCAGCTTTAGGTATTCCGTACTACTGATGAGAAAATTTAAGGCATCTAGCTAAATTTCAATCTAAGTGTTTATAGATTAAAATATTCAAATGAAAGAGAATTACAAAAGCAAATGTACGTAATATTTTGAAAGTTAAAAATACTTTCATTCTCAGTTTCTATCCTTTTAAAATGTATATCCATGCCATTTATGTTTTTCTCCCACTTCAAATTCCAGATGTTCACATCTGTATTAAATAATCCATGAATATTGTGTGTGTGTGTGTGTGTGAAATTTGCAAAATGAATTGCACCATTATGTACAATTACACACATTAAAAAATACAGAAGCAAAGAATCTGTAAGGGTCTATGAATGAAATTTTACAATTATTTCCTGTTTTTTTCTACACCAAGGTACGAAATGATGAAGGAAAAGTAATACGGTTTCATTGTAAATTATGTGAATGCAGCTTTAATGATCCCAATGCTAAGGAGATGCACTTGAAAGGACGGAGACACAGACTTCAATATAAAGTAAGTAAATTTTAACTATTCTGTTTTTCTTACAACTCATATGTTCTTTATGTAAAACAAAACATCTAACCACAACTCACCCAGTCAGTGAACTCGCATGAGCTCTTGAAAGATTCACGTAGGTGCTAAATCAGATGTTTGTTTTTTATTTAGTAGTTAGTAAAACCAATATAACTATTTTCTCATCAAATTTGGTAATTGTGGAAAAACGAACAAATGTTGCTTTGATCAAGTAATCATTTAAAGATAGTTGTTCCATATAGCGTTTGAAAAACGTGTCAGATCTTTATCTACTTCCTTTATTTTGGTAGAATTCCAAATAAAATCAATTTTAAGATGATTTTTTTGAAAAATTTCATCATCTTGCCCTAGGAATTCTTCACTGGATACACTGTAAGAATTAAGATAAATCTTTTTTTTTTTTTTAATTAGTTTACCTTCTTATTTTTTTTTTAAAACTAAAAAATATTTATTTATTTTTTATTAGTTAGTTGCTCATGATAATACAGTGATCTTGACATCATACATTTGATTCAAATGGGGTATGAATTCACATTTTTCCAAGTGTACAGGTTGCAGAATCATCACATTGGTTATAAGGCCACGTATATACATACAGCTATACTAGTGTCTATTTTATTCTGCTGCCCTTCCTATCCCCCCCTCCCCTCCCATCCCATCACCTCTCTCTACCCAATCTAATGTGACATTAGATTAGATAAATATTAAGATAAATCTTAATATTTAAAGTTTTAACTAGGTCGGATTAATGAACTAGTTTTATATTTTCTCTTTAAAATGCAGGGCTGGCAAAACAGTCTGTTAAATGGCAATATTTTCATGAAAAGAAATATTGCCAAAGCAGATACTTAGAATGTTTCATCTATTTATAAACAACTAAAATTAAACATTCATCAATCAGTCCCACAAGGACTTTCTGTTGGTCAACACTAAATTACATACTAATTACTTAGTAATTTTATATATTTTTTAAAATTTTTTAGTTGCAGATGGACACAATACCATTATTTATGTATATGTGGTGCTGAGGATCAAACCCAGTACCTCACATATATAAGGCAAGCGCTCAACCTCCGAGCCACAAATCCCAGCCCTAGTAATTTTGCATTTTAGTTAATGTATTCTGAATTATTTCCTCTGATTCAATTTAGTTATGCTGATTTTTCTCTTTAGGAACATTTTGTAAGTAAAAGCCTCTATGATCAATATGTGTAGTTGTATGGCTAAAGATGGAGGTAGATTGTTGAAGGTGGCTGCTTTTTTTTTTTTTTCTTTTAATGTTTTTTTTTTTTTTAACAGAAAAAAGTAAACCCAGATTTGCAAGTAGAAGTAAAACCTAGTATTCGAGCAAGAAAGATTCAAGAAGAGAAAATGAGGAAGCAGATGCAGAAGGAGGAATATTGGCGAAGACGGGAAGAAGAAGAACGCTGGAGAATGGAAATGAGGTAATATCCTTAACTTTTAATAGCATGATAGTGATTCTGCCTTCATAAAAAAAAGTTTCTGGGTATATGTCTTCCATTTAGAGCTAATTCATATTTCTTTAATGTACTTTTAGTGTTCAGTAAGATCATAAGTCTAGGAAACATTATATTAAAATTAAATTATTGGGATTAGGAATTTTCTTGAAAGTGGTATCATGTAAAGAATTTCATGTTATAAATGAATAAGTACCTCAATTTAAAACAGGCAAAATAGAATGACTGGTTACATGATAACAGTATTCTGAATATAAGGGTTTTTCGTTGTAGATGGATACAATACCTTTATTTTATTTATTTAGTTTTATGTGATACTGAGGATTAAATCCAGGGCCTCACACATGCTAGGCAAGCACTCTACCACTGTGCTAAAAATTTCTTATTTTTTATTACTTATTTGTACACACTTCCTATACAGTACTTACTTGGCTTTTATTGTATGTTACCTTTAGTTTTTACCATTACGTGTAAACCAGTTTTTATGTGTAAGATAAAAATAAGTCCTATATCCTTTTTGGAGCTTCTGCCTTTGTAATGTATTCTTCCCTATACTAGGACTTTCCCCTCCTACTAGGTTATATAATTTTTTTTTTTTTACTTGTATGTCTAAAATTTATTAAGTACCTAATTGCCGGTAAATGTGTTACATACTATAATGTGAATTGGCAAACAACAGTTAAATGTCCCAGCTGTTATTTTACTTAAACATCTTTAGCACTAATAAACTATTCCAAGTTGGACTGAACATATTTTTCAGAACCTTCAAGCTGTTTTTTTTTTTCTCAAGGCCTACATCACATAACAGGATATTTGGTTCCCTCAGTCCTTGGATTACCTAAAAAGCTATGCTTATTCCCAAAATGAAGAAATGAGTAGTTTGTTACAGTGGTGGTCAAGAAGCATAATTCTTTCTTAAGTTTTGTTTTAAACAGATTTGTTAATAAAACTTGCTACCAAAATTTGCTTGACACATGATTTTCTTTGAGAGCTCTTACTATGCTAGTTTGAAGTTGAAAGTAAAGGTAGAACCCAGAGGGAAAGGGATGGTGAAGAAGATTGTAGAATAGATTAGAAAGATGTCACCTGTACACTAGATGTCCACATTCCAGGTTCAGCTCATGGGTGTTTTATTTGGAATGCATAGTAAATTTTCATCTGAACCAACAACCATGAAGTTTTCATAAAAACCCTGATGACCTTGGCAAATGCATTCATTATTCCTTATGGCGACAGTTATTATGAACTAAGTCACAGCTGTTGTCTCTAGACAGGATATTTGCTTTGTACTGTACTGTAATCTCTATTGCTCTTTATAGGTCCCCAACAATGAGACTGTCTCATTGACCTTGAATAGCCATTTATTACTATACACCATTGATTTTGCTCATATTAGAGAAGTGTATATGTTGTGCCTGTATCACAAATAGAGAAATTAAAGGTATTTTAAGAGGCTTTCTTTAAGGTAAAAAAAAAATGTAGGAGAGAGTTTTAGTTTTATAAAGACCAAGAAAATGCTATTAATGTCTGTGTGTACATTGGGTGTTTTATATATGTTACTGGTTGAGCCCCCTTAGGTGTAGTTATTTTGGGTTTACGATCTTTGCCTTGTTTACAGTCCTTTGCCTATTCTTTCTCATTTGTCATCATAAAGTCTTGGCTGTTGTAAAATTTTAAGTTATAGAAAGCAAAATTTCAGTGGGGAGAGGTTGGAAGGAACAGTTTCTGTTCTTTCTACTTTGACCTTCAGCTCTGAAGTTTTCTTCTGCTTTTTGTTCTCTCTGGTTCTGTGTTTACATTGATTTACTTCTCAATGAAAGCAAATATGGGAAATCAGGTAAGTAGGGAAGAAGAAAAATGTTAGGCTGACTTGGGTAGAATTTTTATGTCATCACTGATGCAAGTCCTTGGGTTGTATTTCTTCTCATAACCTTGTAATATTCTTTGTGTTTCAGACGGTACGAAGAGGACATGTACTGGAGACGAATGGAGGAAGAACAGCATCATTGGGATGATCGTCGCCGAATGCCCGATGGGGGCTATCCTCATGGTCCTCCAGGCCCATTAGGTCTTCTGGGAGTTAGACCAGGCATGCCTCCTCAACCACAGGGTCCTGCAGTGAGTGTCTATGTTTTTTATATAAGAAATGAATATTTAAACTTGTTTCAACATTAGGAGATCCTTTGGAGGGCTAGTTTGTAGACTAAATCTCTTAATCTAATGGGATTTTTTTTCATCTGATTTAGATGTTTCTCACAAAGATCTGTGTCTTGAGAGTTTATGTTCTGAACAAACTGGCTAAAAGGATTATGAGGAACATCTCATAAAAGAAGTTCAGACTACTGAAAACAAGAACAAACATTCAGCAGTTAGAAAAAAACAGCAAACTCCTTTGCCTATTCTTTCTCATTTGTCATCATAAAGTCTTGGCTGTTGTAAAATTTTGAGTTACGGAAATCAAAATTTCAAAATCATCAATACTTTAAATTTATTAAAAAATATTTTCAGGGGTAGCCATGTACCTCAGTAGTAGAGGTCAAGTCCCTGGGTTTGATTTCTACTACCACATGTAGTCTTGCATTTTCATTTTACTGAAATGGAAAATTGAAATTTGTTTAAGTGGATATTTTGCTTAACTGGTTTTTATTGAAAAGATATGATCAAGTGTAGTCAAAAAATAATACTTACTTTTGCTCAGAAGACTTTTAGTATCAGGGATTAAATCCAAGAATGCTTAATCACTGAGCCATATCCCTAGTCCTTTTTTATATTTTATGTAGAGACAGGGTCTCACTAAGTTGCTTAGGGCCTTGCTAAATTAAAGTATAACTTTTCTCTCTAGCCCTTACGTCGTCCTGACTCATCTGATGACCGTTATGTAATGACAAAACATGCAACCATTTATCCAACAGAAGAGGAGTTGCAAGCAGTTCAGAAAATTGTTTCTATCACTGAACGTGCTTTAAAACTCGTTTCAGACAGTTTGTCTGAACATGAGAAGAGCAAGAGCAAAGAAGGAGATGATAAAAAAGAGGGAGGTAAAGACAGGTGTGTTTTCAGTGTTATTTACTGTACATATTTTTAGTTTTCCTTATGTGCACTTTTTACATTTGAAATCACAATTAGATAATTCCTGTGTGAGTCTACCTTTCTTAACTATCCTTGTGTTAGATACGTAATATTTTCAGCTAAAATGAGAAATACATAGTCCCACTGACAACACAGTTTAAACCTTGGATTTTACTCATTTAAGTTTACATAAAAACATACTAAATCTGTTTCAAAGTCTCTGGTATGGTTTTCCAGTTGCATTCAGCCGCTAATTTCTCTATTTTTTGTTGATATGTCCCCCTTGCAGTTTCACTATTCTGTTGTAGCACTAACCATAAAGCATGAATAAGCCCAAACTTTAGCTCCATCTTTCTTATTGAGTTTGTATAGTATGATCTATAACTTTTTACTTTTCCTTTTACCATTTGGAAATATTTTTGTATTAATTCAAACATGACTTTTATTAATGGTAAAGTGAAAAACAGAAGTACTCGGTATCCTTTGTTTTGCCTGTGAGAACTTAGTTCTTGGGTTGGGGGGAGGGTACTGGGGATTGAACACAGGCGCACTCGACCACTGAGCCAAGGCCCCAGCCCTATTTTGTATTTTATTTAGAGACAGGGTCTCACTGAGTTGCTTATTAGCACCTCACTCTTGCTGAGTTAGGCTTTGAACTGATGACCCAGGGCCTCAGCCTCCCAAGCTACTGGGATAACAGGTGTGTGCTACCATGCCCATGATTTATTTTTAATCCATATTGCTTATCTAATGATGTATAGTTAAAAATACTATAGTTTTGTTAGTGTAGTTGATGAAGATTTTAATAGTATTAAAATAATTTCCCTTTAATATTGTGTTTAGAGAATATCATGGTTCTGACTGAGGGCATATATAGGTCAGTGGGAGAGTGCATGCCTAGCATGGAAGAAGCCCTGGATTCGATGCTCAGCGCTACAAAAAAGAAAGAAGACGGGGGAAAAAGGAAATAAATGTCATATTATAATATGAGTTGATTTTGCTACAGAGCTTTGAAAGGAGTGTTGCGAGTGGGAGTATTGGCAAAAGGACTACTTCTCCGGGGAGATAGAAATGTCAACCTTGTTTTGCTGTGCTCAGAAAAACCTTCAAAGACATTATTAAGCCGTATTGCAGAAAACCTACCCAAACAGCTTGCTGTAAGTATGATGGAAAATGTTAAATTTACCCCTTGTCTGGTTCAAAAGTTTTTGGCAGGACTAACTGTGCTTCAGTTTAAACCTCAGCCAGCCTTTAAATTTTTGGCTTGACTTTCCATATTGAGTTTTTTGCTTAATTGTGCAAACTGATAAAACTATTTTCTACTTTGTCTTTTTAGGTTTTATGGTGCTTGTATTTGACATGAAGCCATCTTGCCAGTTTATTTTGAAATGTAAAATTGTAGCATATGCCCTCCTTTTCCTGTTCTTTTTCCAAGACTTAAACTGTAAGGCAGTTGATGGGGACAAAAAGTGATTTTTTTTTCCCCTCTTAACAAAGCCACACTACCAGTGTTTAATTTTAAGTTTTTAAATTCATGAACCTCTTACTTATGTAGTTTGACATATTTTTAATAAAATATAACTAAAAGAAAGGATCTGATTTTGATTTCTTCAGTTTAATTATTAATACAATAGTACCCCCTTATCCTCGGGGATGTGTTCCAAGACGCCCAGTCAGTACCTTAAATGATAATACCAAACTCTGTGTATATTGTGTTTTCTTTATACATACATACCTTTGATAAGGTTTAATTCACATGTTAGGCACAGATTATCTTTTGTAGATTTTAATTGCCAGCATCACTACTCTGCACTTTGGGGCCTTTAAGTAAAATAAGGGTTACTTGAACACAAGCACTGCCATTCCATAACAATCTAATAACAGTTCAACTAAGGGGCTAATGGGCATATATAGCATGGGCTAGGCAAAGTCATGATTCACATAGCTGGCCAGATAGGGGAGGGTGCCTCAAGATTTCATCATGCTATTCAGAATAGCATGTAATTTAAAACTTATGAATTATCTGTTTCTAGAATTTACTGTATAATATTTTCAGACTGCAGTGATAACATGTAACACACTACAGAAGGTGAAACTACAGATAAGGGATGACTTCTGTAGTTTCAATTTTCTAATGTTTATAATGGTAGGAAGTACTTCTCTTGTCTCCAGCAAATCATGGCAATACACAATTAAGAGAACATTCCTATTTATTTTTGGTACCAGGAATTGAACTCAGGGGTACTCAACCACTGAGCCACATCCCCAGTCCTGTTTTTGTGTTTTATTTAGAGACAGGGTTTCAGTGAGTTGCTTAGCACCTTGCTTTTTCTGAGGCTGGCTTTGAACTCACGATCCTCCTGTCTCTTCCTCCAAGCCTCAGGGATTATAGGCGCTGGACAAGAATATTCCCTTTTGGTTTTACAAAACAACCTTACTTTAAAGCTTGAATTTAATTTTTTTGTGTGGGGGGTATAAAGTCATGATATCTTGGATAAATTTTATTTCAAAACCTTTCAATTTAGCCATTCTGAATTCAGGGATTAAAATTTCATTGGTAGTGTGGATCCTACAGTACTAAGTCAGAATACTACCTGACAGCAATATTACAACAGATGATAAAAGGAACAGTGAAAGCACCTTGTTGAACTTAAACTTGCACCACTCTAGCACTTTCTATTGTTCTCCTACCATTGTTCTAGAGAGAAAGTTCCTGTTTGTCTTTTTACCTCTTTGTTGTCCCTGTTAGGCCAATGAAAGGGGCAAAGAAAAGATTAGGGGCCTTAGAATAAAGTCATAGAATTTGTAAGAAACATCTCCATTCTACTTAATAAAACTACAGAGCAGGAAATCCTGTATCCTAATTAAATAATTAACAGTTAAGCTAAAGTAGATAGCTCTTTCAAAGCAACCTGCTCTTATTATGTAATTGGATTAGCAAGTAAAGTAAAATTAATTCTTCATCATAATCATAGTTAACATTTACATAGTAATGGGTTTTACGTAAATAACAACCTAAGTGTTAGATACAATTATTGTTCATATTTTACAGGAACAATCACAGGGTAAATAATTTGCCCATCTTCACATGGCTTATAAAATAGAGCTAGGATTTAAGACTAGACACTACACTGTAAACACTTCATGTAATTTTTGTCTAAAACTTTAATTTGTTCATATAAATTGTGACTTTTTACATGTCTACCAAATTGCGGTAAATCTTGGGATTTGTTTTTTGTTCTTAAGTGGGACTTCCTGCTTCCTGATAAGATGTGGATCTATTGAATTCACTGAGAATATATACTGGGAATGCTTGAATTGTGGCTGTAGGATCCAATGGTTGAATTGTTAGGTCCAGTTATTTTAGTTCCAAGTTCTGTAAATATGAAAAACAATGCCAGTATTTTTTTTTATCTAAGAATTCATCATCTAAGAGACATACACATTTACAAATATCCCAAATAATACTAATAATGTTAAATATTAGCTCAACAAAGATTTTGAAAATAAAGAGGTACAAGAGATTAATGATATGGACATATATGGCAGATCTTATAGTAGTATATGATCTTGTCTTTATAGAATGGTTAGGGTAGTGGAAAACTAAAAGAATCATAATGAAACTGCTTTTGTCTGTTAACAAATGCATTATATCCAACTAATTTCTTATAATCTTTTTTACATAGGTTATAAGTCCTGAGAAATATGACATAAAATGTGCTGTATCTGAAGCAGCGATAATTTTGAATTCATGTGTGGAACCCAAAATGCAAGTCACTATCACCCTGACATCTCCAATTATTCGAGAAGAGAACATGAGGGAAGGAGGTTGGAAAGCTGTTAAACATTCTACTTTTCTATTAACTGTTTTTTTGTTTTGTTTTATCATTATTTTCAATTTACCTACTCTTTAAGATGGCATTAAGCCCTAGAAGGCAACATGCTGGCATTACATATTTAATAGATTTGACTTATTTAGCAACCAGTTTGGGTTGAGATCATTTCCCACAAAGTAAATGCTCTTGTTAATGATAATTTTTACATGAAACCCATAGGATATGATTGGTTTTCTTGATTTTTTTTCTTTTCTTGCTAACCTCAGATTTCTGGAAAAAAATTCAAAATTATTTTTACTTGGCATAGTTGACTTGTGAAAAAAAAATTTAAATGTTTACTAGTATAGGGGCCACAACTTTAACTTCCATTAAGAAGTTCTCAATCTTGCCTTGTCTTAAAAGAAGACAAGAAAGTTTCACAGACAAAATTGGCTAACTATTCTTAGCACTTACATTTGAGGTATTATTATATATGTAATCATGGATTTGGCTTGTTCTAAGGTAAATATTTCTAGTTCTCTGAGGTTGCTCTTTGGTTTGGAGCACTTTCATAAATGTTGATCATCCTAATGCACATAGATTTTGATATTTGGCCTGAATATCATATTAGAATTAAAAATGAATTAGGCAGATACAGTTAGTGAGTTAGAGTACAGTTCAGCATTTTTAAACTTAATTTGCCATTGTAGAATATGAATCCTGCTGGTGCCAGCAATGTTGCTTTAGGGACTGTTCTGTAACATTTTTAAAGCTTCAAAAGCTTTTAAGCCAAAAAGCATGATCAGTGTCTGCAGTATGTTGATTCTTTTGTTTTATGGGTCAGATAAAATTTACTTTGTTTCCTTTCATGTTGTTTTTATACATCTTAACTTGTTAAATATGGAATTACACTAATATTTCTTTGTGATACAGGTTGAGAAAAGCCTCTCAATTACTGTCCTTTTAAATTTGTTTTCTTACAGCAAAGCATTGTTTTTTTGGTGTGTGTTTTTTTTTTTTTTTAATGGCACTGGGCTTTCTACAACCCAGGAAAAAGGCATTTTACCTAAAATGTCATTGGGAGACATGTTTTATCTTGCATACTTTGTTATTTACCATATTAGGATTTGTATGTTGTATCTTAAGCTTTGCATCTTCAAAATAAATGAGTTTCATGTAAAGGATCTTTTATGTAACATGAGTTTCCACTCAAGGTTTGGCCATGGGTGTTGCTGGAGAAAGAGTTTGAGTCAATCTGATCAGGTCATAAGTGGCATATGACCTTTTACTTACGTAGCATATGACCTTTAACATATGTAGCATATGACCTTTTATTTAGGACTGGAAATTTTAAAACTTTCTAATACAAAATATTATAAATGTTGCTATTTTAGTGTGAAATTATATAACAATTAACTTTGTTTCAGAGTACATTCTGTCCAATTATGTTTAGACTGAATTAAATTATGTACAGTATCAAGCCTTTTTATTATGTTGCAAAAAATTAAAGTTAATAGTGTCATAAGTGTAAGTTCTTTGATAACCTATCCCTTTTAAAGGAAACAAAATTATATTTTTGTCTGACCCAGACTTGAGTTAGAATTACTGTTCTGAATTATAAAAATGAACCTGAGGGAAATGGTCAGTTCAAAATTGAAAGATTGTGCTTCAAGACACTGAGCTGGAAAGTTGGATATGCAAAAGTGTAGAAACATTGATAGAGTGTTCCTTGCTGCAGATAACTGCAGTAAATCATTTCTTTAGCTTCATTACGAAGATTGCTTCTTTCTTGCTGCAGAGTAACGGTATGTATTCTCTCTCACTGCAGCTCCCGATGCTCTGTGTCTTAAAATCACTTAAAGCCTATAGCTTGCTTTGGGGAGTTAGTACAGGGGTTAAGGAAGGCTTTGCCGGAAGAACATTGTAAATCATGAGACTGACTACGTGCACATAGTGTGGTAGCTCTTTGATGTGTAAAAACCCTGTTTCATATGAAAAAATATTTAATAAAAGAAACTATTAAATTGTTCTAATAACTGTTAAACGCATGACAGATTTACTTTATAGTACTGTGTTTGACAGTTAAACATTTAATTGACTTAAAGCTTAAAATGTTCAAAATGCTCTAACCCTTGCTACAGAATTGTTTTCTGCAGCAAGTCAAGTATTGTGTGTGTTTTTTTTTCACCTGTAGCTTATCAGGCCCGGTCCAAAGCCTTCTAGCAGAGGGGATTGATTCCTGTCAGGGGTTGCTGCCAAGACATCGGAAGGATTTTTGACCAAGGTTTTCAAAAGCTCAGTGTCACATCTGCCATTTGGTTAAGGAGGGATTTTGGATGCAGAGTCTGGCATTTATTGTCTTTCGTGTGGCTGTTTTGTTTGTTTTGTCTTTGTCTCTTCTAGAATTAAGCAGTGTTCACACTAGTTTTTAAATGGTTGAGTGGATTATATATTTTACATAACCATGTTAATTTAAATTAATATATTCTTATTAACTTTTAATCATAAAATAGTGTGGACACCGCATGTCTTCTAATTGGTGATTAACCCCTTAAAATTTTTGAAATATGTTCATGTAGAATAATAATTTGCATTTTGTTTTTATAAATTAACTGATTTCTGTTTTAACTGGGTGTTAGGCAGCAAGTATGATTTTAGCACGATATATCTAAGGGGTTAATCCACTTGAAGTAAAAAAATGGGTGCAAAAATCCACACTCTAAATTTAACAGCAATTTCCTACTTATAGTTCTAATATATTTTTATCTTGAAATAGGTGTCTTGGCATCTTTGAATTTGTGTCATTGATTAAAATTTCCAAAGTTATGAATGCTTGTGAACAAAATTCTTCTGTATTGGAGGAAATTTTTAAATGGTGCGTTAACATTAGATTATTTAGAAACTTAAAAGGAGATTGCACACCATCACCTTTGCATTTTAAGCTTCAGCAAATAATATAAATAAGGAACATGGAAAAGAGGTCCTTTAAAAGCATGTTCTAGATACTTTGGAGAGCAAGAATGGTTTGGGGAGTTGGTTTTTTTTTTTTCCCCCTTAACTGTGCTTTCACGTGTCTTTCTTCCTTATTTCAAAGAAGTCTTTTTCTTATATTAAAATTTATTTCTTGTTTTCAGTAGCTAGTCTTTCAAGTTTTGAAATTACCTACTAATATTTTTTTCCTTAATAGTTTCTTTTTAGCACCAAATCCCTCCTTCATTGCCTATTCTCAAAATACTACATAATTTTCCTTGATTATCTATAAGACTTCCTTTTTATAGGTCTTCTAAAAATTTTGTATCTGATTATTTGAGCAATAATAACTGAGAAAAGAAAACCCAAATGGGATGAAATTCTTCATCAGTTTTTTAACATGCTTCTTTATATGTCATCTGCTTAGAATGAGGACAAGCTGTCTTTTTTAAGATTTGTTAATACTCATGATAAGATATACATTGAAGTAATTTGCATCCTTACCTTTTTCTTGTTTTATCTTCTGTTTCTTCTTTTGTCCCCAATATTCATTTGGGGTTCTCAATGAAGTATATCCTGAGTGCCTCGTGATTTTGGTATTCTTTGACCAAAGGACTGCTATAATTAACTGATGATATAGAAAATGTACTATAAAGTCACTGAAAACTGTGAATTAGATTTAAAAAGTTACTATTTGCTTGCTGATAATTTGATTTGCATATTTGATATATCCTGTACATTTTATAGATTTTAGATGAATATATGGTTGGTCCTTTGACTGCTTAAGTGAGTGACTTTTTTTAGTTTAAAGTTAACTTCTTGTCCTGGTTTAGTTTCATATTTTCTCCACAAGTTTTATGTACATCATTTATGTTTTAACCAAGTTGAAAGATCCTATATATTATTTATCATCAAAACATTCATTCATCTTATTCCATCTTCTCTGTTCTTAATTCCATTTAACCATGCTAGTTTCTATTACCCATTTCTGCTTTACCCATTTGCTTCTCTAGTTACTCTTTGGATTACATTTTGTGAAAACTTTGAATTTTAAGGGGCATTTCATATTCTAAAATCCTCTTGTGGAAGAAAATCATTGATCTCTTAGAGAAATGCCTGTTTGGGGGCCCCCCATATTCTATTGATCATTTCATATTTATCATCAGTTCTTTGCTATAATTAGCCTCAGAATAACCTTTGATCACTTAGAATACTCAACAAACTCAGTAGTTAATTGTACATTCTCATTTATTAAGGTGGATTTTTGTGTTCCCTTTGTCTTGTCATCTTTGTGCTGGTGCGCTGTGTCCAGTAATCTTTCCTTTGGATTTCATTTGGGTGGGTAGGGTTTATTTTTCCAGAAAATATTATATTATTAAATTAAGAGTTAAACTTAATTTCTCCTTTTATTCTTAAAATTGAATTATGTAAATTTGTTGAAAATAACTCCCTGGGTGTGTTAAAGTGCTGACAAACGTCAAATGGCTCATGTGACACTGATGCTACTTTAAGGAAGTGTCTTGCTCACCTGGTCAAACACCCATTCCTCACTGCATTTTGCCAATTCAATCCATTTTAGATGTAACCTCGGGTATGGTGAAAGACCCACCGGACGTCTTGGACAGGCAAAAATGCCTTGACGCTCTGGCTGCTCTACGCCACGCTAAGTGGTTCCAGGTTCGGAACATCATTTTACTTTTTTCTTGTAGCCTTATGAGAGAGTCGTTCAGTACACATGTTTAACTGTGCTTAAACATTTCAAAAGATTGCCCAAGCAATATTATTTTAAATTAAATCTCAGAAAATATGTTAACATAGAAAGCTGGATGTGAAGATTCTGCATATTGCAGTTACTATTAATTTGACAATAAACTTTCGTTTTGGGGGTGTTTTGTAGTTTGGGTTTTTATTTTTTCTTTTTAGTGGCTATATTTAAACTTGACTTGTTTAGGAACATCACATGTTTGTATATGTATTATATTCCATAAGGCTGCAGATTAATTTTGCTTTAAATAATGGAATATGTGTTTAAAGCTTTGTGTATAGTTTTTTAAGATTTTCCCCCCCTCTTTCTCTAAGTTAATAAGTGTAGGGAGTGAAAGGTGAGGAAGCAGCTGTTTGGTTTAGTGACTTTGCAGTCATGCAAAGGCACAGCAAGGAAACCAAACAGATTTCCTTAGCCTTTCAGTCCCTAGACAAACTTTTTAGCTCTTCACTATTTCTTTTATTTCTAATGTAGGCAGATTTTTTTTTTTTTTAAGTTTACTGTTTTAAATGAATATAGGTCAAGGTTCACAGGGGATCAAGAAATTTTATTCTTGTATAATCTGTTTACTTTGACCTAAATACCAACTTTTATATACTAACCCTGGCATAAAATACTGCTGTAAATGGCAGCTCATTGAATCCAACTTTTAAGTGTGATTATTTTTGTTTTTATCTGAGCTTCCATTGAACAGTGGTATTTTAATTTTTTTTCATCAAGGGATATTTTCAGTATTTCTAAGTTTAATCCAGTTGGTTTCTGTATTGCCCTCAAGGCTAGAGCTAATGGTCTGCAGTCCTGTGTGATTATCATACGTATTCTCCGAGACCTCTGTCAGCGAGTTCCAACGTGGTCTGATTTTCCCAGCTGGGTAAGTAGTATATAACTGCATAATGTAAAAAAATAAATATTCAGGAAATATGTCTGCAGTTACTTTTACCCTTAAGCTTCTATTTAGTTATCTGTCTTATTTTTATTTATTAAATACAGGGTTTTATTATTTATTTTTGTGTGTGTTTTGGCACTGGGGATTGAATTCAGGGTCACTCAACCACTGAGCCACATCCCTAGCCCTGTTTTGTATTTTATTTATTTAGAGACAGGGTCTCACTGGGTTGCTTAGCACCTCCTGGTTGCTGAGGCTGGCTTTGAATTCTTCATGCCTCAGCCTCCCTAGCCACTGGGATTATAGCTGTGCACCACCATGCCCAGTATTTTGTTGGTTTTTTGTTAATTTTTTGTTTGTTTTCTTTTGATGGGAAATGCTGGGCATCTTAGCATGTTTGATTTTTCTCAGAAGTTAATAAAGAATTATGTGTCATACTTATTTTGTATATTTTCTTTGCTCTTTTTTTCCTCTTCCCAGTGGTTTTTTTTTTAATATTACAGCAGTAATTAGTTGGATTTTACACATATAGGTATATTTAAAAGACTGAAAATGAGCTGTTAAGCCCCCTGTGCAGAATTCTGTTCATATGTTTTTAAAATAATGCATAAAGTTGAGAATTTCAAAAATTCAATAATTCAGAATGGTTAAAAATAAGTATTGAACACCTCCTTATTTAAAGGCAAATTATATTAACTGTTTGCTGTAATTTTTTCTGAGGGTAGGGAATGCATACTTATGCATCCCATATATTTGATTTCAGTCAAGCCTTTTGTTTTTTGGGGGTGGCAGGTATTGCTGGGGAATTGAACCCAGGGCCTTGTATATCTTAGGCTATTCCATAGCCCCTGTGTTTCTGTTTTTTTTTGTTTTGTTTTGTTTTTTATAAATAACTGTCCTGGTATATACTATTTGCATCTTTCTTAACAAAATAGATTTTTTTGAAAAGCACCTCATTCTCTGTATTAACTATGTAGTATTCCCTTGTGCTGTACTTTATTTAGTATTCATTTGATAGACATTGGGGGTTTTTGTAGACTTCAGCTTTAAGTCCTCATTTTATATATTATTTTCAAGTTTTTGAAGGTAGAATAAATTGCTACAGCTGAAATTTCAAGATCAAAGAACATGTTCTAATTGTTCATCAGAAAGTTGGATCATTTAAAATTTCAAAATATTCTGGGATATCATTGTACTTTTCTTTTTGTACTGAGACTTGAACCCAGGGTCATTTAACCACTGAGTCACATCCCATCCCTAACCTAGAACTTTTAGTTTTTTATTTTGATAGAGGGTCTTGCTAAGTTGCTTAGGGCCTCAGCCTCCTGAGCCACTGGGATTATAGGTGTGCATCTCCGCCCCCAGCTCATCATACTTCTTAATGTTTAACAATATATAATAGACAAAGTAAGCCATCTCATTTTTCATTTGTTTCTTTTCTTTCTTTTTTTGGTACTGGAAATTGAACCCAAGGATGCTTTCCCAGTTTTTTATTTTATTTTGAGACAGGATCTCACTAAATTACTGAGACTGGCCCTAGACTTGTTAACTTTTTTCCACAATAAGAAATTGGCCTTTGTCTCTGTTAAATGATATTTTCCAGTTTCTCATGTGCTATTCAGTTCATAATTCTTGCTATATAAAAGTCTTCTAAATTTTTATAAATTCTGCTGGGTGTGGTGGCACATGTGTACTCCCTGCATATTTAGTGGGAGGAAGGGATGTTAGAATAAAGATTTGTAATGTTTGGTCTGGGGCTGTAGCCCAGTGGCGGAGCACTAGCCTGGCATGTGTGAGGCACTGGGTTGATCCTTAGCACCACATAAAATAAATAAAATAAAGACATTCTGTCCATCTACAACTACAAAATAAATTTTAAAATAAATTTTAATTTTAAAATTTTAAAATAAATTTTAAATAATTTTAAAAAGACTTATAATGTTTAATTTTTACCAGGAAAAAAAACTAAGTATTACTTGTTTAGTTAAAAATTAACTTAAAAACTAGAAATTGATCAAAGATGAATCCAGCTGTGTACTTTTGTAGACAGATTGCTAAATTAGTTCTATATTTGAATGGTTCACTAGGTCTTTATTGAGGTGGCTTTTCATTTCTTGACTGACTGCATTTTATCATCAAACAGTTCTTAACAAAAAGTATGCTTTAAATTTCTTACATATTTGAGATTCTGCCAGTCACCACTATTTCAATGAGGAATACTTTTGTTAGGTTACAGTTTTTCCCTCTCCATTTGTAATTGTTGCTCCATTATCTTCTGACATTTAGTATTACTAAATCTAAATCCCAGTTAAGTTTTTTTTTGTGCTTGATCTGATGCATGAGTTTATTTAAAATTGTTTTCTTTATCCTGGAATTTGAGTAACTTAACCACATTTGTCTGAAAATCTTGTTCTTATTATCCGTATTTCTTTAAAATGTTTGTGTTTCCTTGCCTCTTACTTTTTACTTTTGTTATAGCTAAAGGTGAAGAATAATTTTGTTATGTTTGATCAATATGCTTATTTTAGGAACACCGATTGTCCTATTGTTTGGTTGCCTTTGTCTAACATATCTACTCTGATTTTTTCAATTGTTTAGTCTCTGTCTTCTTTCTTTCTTCTTGTATCCCCAGTGATTATCTCCTTGGCAACAACTTAGTTTTCAGCTATGTCCTATTCTTTGCTATTTGTTTATTAGTTCTCTAAGTTATTTTGCATTTCAGTTTGCTTTATTAGCCCTATAATCTTAATAACCTCTTAATTTTGAGCTCTTAATTTTAAGTGCCTTTAATTACACATCATACTCTAGAACTCAAATGTTAGAATTTACTTTCATTCCCATAAATTAAGACTCATTCAGAACAGATTTTTTTAGAAACTCTTTAATGGACTTCAAATTTTATAGCAGATTTTGACTCACAGAAAAATTCAGTGAAAAATATTGAGTTCCCACATATTCTTTATCACTACACATGCACTGCCTCTCCTACCATCAACATCCTGCTCAACAACAATTGAACTACTTTAACATGTCCTTATCATCTAAAATATATAAAGAATAGATTTTTCATCTCTATTTTCCATATTATAGGCACAAAAGTACAAAATGTCATACAAATCTATTCCACTTTTTTTAAATGTGTTTTTTTATTCTTAGTTGACGCTTGTGGGGTAAAATGTGACATCTCAGTACATTTATGTAATATGTAATGATCATATCAGAGAAATTGGCATGTTCATCACTTCAAACATCATTTTTTTATTCTGGGAACATTCAAAATCCTCTCTCTGCTAATTTGAAATATACATTTAGGACTAGTAATAAAGCTAAGTGGGATAGAATGATTATAGCATGTGTGAGGTCATGGACTCTATCCTGAGCACCACCAAAAGAAAAAGAAGCATATAATTAATTGCTGTCAACCATAATTACCCCACTGTGTTATAGAACACGAGAACGTATTCTGCCTATCCTGTTGGCTCCCCTGTACCCATTAACAGTCCTATGTTCATTTTACTTTACTCTCCTGTACACCCTTCCCAGGCTGTGATAACTGCTCTTGTACTTTGTACTTTATGAGATCAACTTTTTTTTTTTAAGTTATAGATGGACACAATACATTTATTTGTTTGTTTATTCGTTTATTTATTTATTTTTATGTGATTGAGGATTCAACCCAGGGCCTCATGTGTGCTAGGCACGTGCTCTACCACTGAACTACAACCCCATCCCCCTGAGATCAACTTTTTAACTGCCACATATAAGTGAGAACATGCAGTATTAATCTTTCTCAAAAGCCTGGTGTACCTAGCAGCTTGGGAAGCTGACACAGGAAATCATGAGTTCAAAGCTAGCCTCAGCAACTTAGTGAGGCCCTAAGCGATTCAGCGAGACCCTGTCTCTAAATAAAATATTAAAAAGGGCTGGAAATGTGGCTCAGTGGTTAAGCACCCCATATTAAAAAGGGCTGGAGATGTGGCTCAGTGGTTAACCGCCCCAAAAAAATGCCTGAGGTATTTTACTTAAAATAATATTCTCCATTTCTATTCATGTTGCTGCAAATGTCAGAATTACATTCTTTTTCATGACTGAATAACATTCTGTTGTGTTTGTATGTCTTATTTTTTTTATTCAGTTATCTGTTGTTTTTGGTACTGGGCATTGAACCCAGGGGCACTTAACCACTGAGCCACATTCCCAGTCCTTTTTATTCTGGGACAGGGTTTCACTAAATTGCTTAGGGCCTTGCTAAGTTGCTGAGGCTGATCTTGAACTTGGAATCATCCTGTCTCTGCCTCCGAGCTAATGGGATTATAGGCATGTCTATTATGCCCAGATCAAGAATGTTTTTAATATTTCTTCTTTTTCTTCCACTGTGCATTATAAGAATTGCTTTTACAAAGGAGTTGGATTTGGCTATATGCACCCTTGCTAACAGACATGGGCTGTGCACTCTATTGTATCTGCTTCAGGTTTAAAATCCAAGAGCCTTTTCTCTTGCAAAATCTCCATTTGTTTCTTGAATCTGATTGCCATATCATTTTAGGAACAACCTCATTGGTGACACCACTAAGGGTGTTTGAAGCCCTCATGTTGAGAGTTCATAACCATCTTTTTTGGGGTTGGGGGTAATGGGGATTGAACTCAGGAGCACTTGGCCACTGAGCCACATTCCCAGCCCTATTTTATATTTTATTTAGAGACAGTCTCACTTAATTGCTTAACTCTTCTCTTTTTGCTGAGGCTGGCTTTAAACTGGAGATCCTCCTATCTTGGCCTCCTGAGCTGCAGGTGGGATCACAGGTGTGCATCATCACGCCCAGCCACAACCATCTTTGATGTTATTTTTTCCCCCTATTTACTTGGTACTTGCTTCGTTTATTTACTTATTTTTATTTTACCTGTATTTTAGCCATGTCTTTTTATTATTGGGCATAATTAGAAGTGAATAAGTATGATTCTTCTACTCTTTCCTGATTTCTACAAAAACTTCAGCATTGCAAATTATGCTGCCTTTTTCCTACTGAGGTAGAAGGTGGTCAGAAGAGGTTTTTCTTTTCAGGAACATTTCTTCTAGAACTACCTGCAGCATAACTCATGCTACCTTTCTACAGCTTGGAGGTTATTGATGAAGTCTTTTGGATTTTGTTCACTCAGTCAACCCTATTCCTCCCCCACTTCCCACCCCACCCACCCCGGTCTGGAGAGCCCAATAAGACCAAGACCTACATGAGAGTTACCCAAACAGGGTAAGCTCTCAGTTCCTTGTAAATGTTCTCCTTCACTGACTAGCCTTTCCTGTATTTGATTCAAGTTATTGCAGTCTTGGTTACTGGCAGAAGCACATGCACATTATAATATATTTCTTCTTTTTTTTAAATCTTAGTATTTGTCATTGAACCAGGGGTGCTTTACACTGGTTTGTAGCCTCATCCCTTTTCTAAATTTTATGTTGAAACAGTCTCACTAAGTTGCCAAGGCTGACCTCAAACTTGCTTTAAATTTCTTACATATTTGAGATTCTGCCAGTCATCACTATTTCAATGAGGAATACTTTGTTAGGTTACAGTTTTTCCCTCTCCATTTGTAATTGTTGCTCCATTATCTTCTGACATTTAGTATTACTAAATCTAAATCCCAGTTAAGTTTTTTTTTCTCCTTCAGCCTCCTGAGTCACTGGGATTACAGATGTGCACCACTGTTCCCAGCTTGTAATTTATTTTTTAATCATAGTCATGTTTGGGGGCCAGAAGATCTTGGGATTTGGCTCTTGTGTGTTGTCACTTTAATAACCTTTCTTCTTGATTTTCATAAAAGAAATTGGAGGTTCTTATGAACTTTATTTTTAATTTTATATAGCCTTCTGATTACTTACTTTGAACAAATAATTAATAATGCTTGCTTTTATGGATTTTCACATACATTGAAATAGTATTGAAAATGGTATTCTACCTTCTTTTGTTCTGAATTTGTCATGGTGAAGTGCAAAAAAATTCAGTGGAGTTCTTTCGTAAGGTTGGTCTGACATCAGAATTGCTATATAGTATCCATAGCTTCTTTAGCATGGTATACATGCTGTAAATTATGAATGGTGTGTAGTTGAATTTCTAAAAATATATATTTTATTGCTAAACAGTGTATTTGGATGATAAATAGTTCACATGAAAAAATAATAATCTGTCGTAGTATAGATGAATCTCCAAAGCATTGTTTAAAGTGCAAGAAGCCGGGCTGGGGTTGTGGCTCAGTGGTAGAGTGCTTGCCTAGCATGCATGAGGCATAAAAATAAAAAATAAAGATATTGTGTCCAACTTAAAAAAAAAATGTTTAAAAAAAATGTGCAAGAAGCCAGGCACAAAAAGTCGTATTGTTTCCATTTGTATGAAATAATGAGAATTAAAAATTTCATACAAGGAATGTATATCCTTATGGACTAGGGAAAGACTGCTTAAGGGGTAAGGAGTTTACTTGGGTGTGTTGGAAATCTTTTAGAACTAAGTAGAGGTGATGATTGCACAACATAGTGAATAAAATACTAGTTGTTCACTTTTTAAAATAGTTAACTTTACGTTCCGTAAATTTTACCTGAGCTTTTTAAGCTCTCTCAGATTGTGGGGAGAACTGTTCTAATAATACTGCTCACATAATAATTGAAATACGTAATTTAACATTACTTTTCACATATTTTTTTTTGTTTTCTTCAGTGTGTTTGTAAGTAATTTAGATATTAGTGCTGGTAGCAAGAGAGTTCTTGTCTATCGCTGATGGAATCAATGAAAAAAAAATTAGGGCTGGGGATGTGGCTCAAGCGGTAGCGCGCTCGCCTGGCATGCGTGTGGCCCGGGTTCTATCCTCAGCACCACATACAAACAAAGATGTTGTGTCTGCCGAAAACTAAAAAATAAATATTAAAATTCTCTCTCTCTCTCTCTCTCTTTAAAAAAAAAAAAAATGATAGTATATTGATAACTCCAGGCAAAGAACTAACATTATGTTTGCTTACAAAAGAATCAGCAACTTGTACATGGAGTATCATCTCATTTACTTTAACTTAAAAAGGGGTAATAACTCAGCATTTAGCTAAAAGTAAACTTTCCCCCAAAAGTCATAACAGTTTAAGACTTTTGTAGATTTCACCACTTTGAAGTAAGTTGTTCTGCATAAGTTATGTTACAAAAATACAACTTCCTGTGATTGGACTTGAAAAATGGAAATCTGTCACACATGCATTAGTATTAATCTATGTCAACTAGAATATATAATTGGCTGTTGTATATAGAATTGTTCATAATGGATCTATAGAATCCTTTTTTAATAGCATAAATATAATCTGTAAAATGTGAATAATAGTTATATCTACCTCCAGAAGGTGGTTTTAATGGTAAAAACTAGTCAACGTATATAAAAACTGATACCAGTGGTTACTGCAGGATAAGTGCTAAGTAAATAGTAACTAAAATGTTGAAGAGGATACCTGCAACTACTATTATTTAATCAGAACTCATGCTAGAGATTTCTTCTAGTCACAGATGAGTATTTTTTGTGCTTTTGTTAAGTGTAACATACTGACTTTCCTGGTTTAATTAATATATGCCATTTAAGACTTTGATAGAGCTTGCTGGTTGTGCTCTAAAAATGGTTTTATTGCTTTATACTCCCATTAATGAAAGTGCCTGTATTACTATAGTCTCTTCAAGTGTATATGTGTGTGTGTGGTTTTTTTTTTTAACATGACTTTTTTTTTTTTAACCTCTACCAAAACTAGAAATTAATGTCTAAGGAAAGGTTTGAAAAAGTTGGTTTTGACTCAGAAGAACTTAGGTGATAGCTTTATTACCTACAATAGTCTTAGACAAACTGCTTAATATCTTTTAAGGTATCTTTTTTTATATCTTTAAAATTGTGGTATAATAGCATCTATGAGAATTAAGTGAAATGATGTATTTAAAGTGCTTAGCACTTCATGAATACTTGCCTGTAATCACAACAACTCTAGAGGCTGAGGCAAAAAAATCCGAAGTTCAAGACTAGCTTCAGCAACTTTTTGAGGCCCTAAGCAATTTATCAAGACCTTGCCTCAAAATAAAAGGGGCTGGGGGTGTGGCTCAGTGGTTAAGTGCCCATGGGTTAAGTGCCCCTGGTACCAAAAAAATACTAATAATTAAATACAAGCAAATATTATAATCATAGATTATTTTTATTTTTAGTAGTAGATGAACACAATACCTTTTTAAAAAAATTTATTTTTATGTGGTACTGAGGTACAACCCCAGCCCCACATGTCATGTCTTAACATACCTAGATTTATAATTGATTAATTTTCCCACAAGTTTCTCTAGAAGTACACTGTGAAAATCTGAGACATTTTTGAAAAGCTGCATATTTTATAATATATTTTGGGGAGTGGATACTAGGGATTGAACTCGGGCACTCGACCATTAAGCAACATCAGCCCTATTTTGTATTTTATTAGAGACAGGGTCTCAGTTTCTTTCATCACTGAGTTGTCAGTGCTATTCTCACATTCTTTGTAAAAAATTTTTTATTAGTGCATATTAATATATACATAAAAATGTAATTTTATCAATTTTACTCCTCAATTCCTCCTCCCATTTCATCCCTATTCTCTACCCTAATGGTTTCCCTTCTTCCATGGCATCACCTTTTTTTTCCCCTGTTTTTTTCCCTCTAGCTTCCACACACGAGAGAAAATACATAATTTTTTTTCTTTTAATTTATTTTGCTACAAATTATCGTCTCCAGTTTTTATCCTACAAATATTGATTTCATTCTTCTTTATAGTTAAAACTCCATTGTACATACATACCACATTTTATCTTTCATCTGTTGATAGACACCCGGGCTGATTCCATAACTTGGCTAATGTGAATTGTGCTGTGATAAACATGGGTATGAATGTATCTTGAAAATATGCTGAATTTAATTATTTTAGAGAAATATGTAGATCGTATAGTAGTTCTGATTTTAGCTTTTTGAGGGACCTCCATACTGATTTCCGTAGTGGCTATACTAAGTTACATTCCCACTAACAATGTATAAATAGTTCCCCTCCCATCCTTGCTAGCATTTATTATTTATATTCTTGATGATTGCCATTCTAACAGAGTGAGATATAATATCAAGATTTGAATTGCCCTGATGGCAAGAGTCGTTAAACATTTTTTTCAGGTAATTTGTTGGCCATTTTTACTTCTTTTGAGAAATGTATGTTTAATTCACTTACCCATTTATTGGCTGGCTTATTTGTTTTATTAGTGTTGAGTTTTTATATATATATATTTTTCTAAATATTAATCCTCTGTAGGAAGGGCAACTGCAAAGATTTTCTTTCATTTTGTAGGTTCTCTCTTCACTGTGTTGTTTCCTTTGCTGTGCTCTTCAATTTGATGCCATCCCATTTATTGATTCTCTTATTTCCTACCTAAGCTGTAAGGTTCCCAATCAGGAATTCTTTGTCTGAGCCTATATGTTGAAATTTCCCGTTTTTTTGTTTGTTTGTTTGTTTTTTTGGTTGTTGTTGTTGTTGTTTTGGGTTTTTGTTGTTGTTGATGTTTTGTTTTGTTTTTCCTAACAATTGGAAAATTTTAGGTCTTACACTTGATTCGTTTCACATTGACTTTTGTGCAAAGTGAAAGGGTTCTAGTTTCATTCTCCTGTATATGAATATTCAGTTTCCCATCAGAGATGGCCTTTTCTCCCTTGAATGTTTTTAGCACCTTTATAAAGAATCATATGATTGTGTGGGTTTTTCTCTGTCTTCTGTACCATTGATCTACATGTGTATTTTTTTGCAAGTACAGTGTTGTTTTGTTTCTATGGTTCTGTAGTACAATTTGAAATTAGGTTAGAAATACTCTGTTTCAAAACATTATTTACTGTATGCTGGCAATTTATGCTAGTTTAGGAAATTAAAAATAAATATCTACCTTAATCTCATTAAAATAAATATCTACTTTAATAATCTCAGTCTTTTGGACATCTTTTTTTTTTTTTTTTAAGAGAGAGAGAGAGAATTTTATTCATTTTTTTAGTTTTTCGGCGGACACAACATCTTTCTTTGTATGTGGTGCTGAGGATCGAACCCGGGCCGCACGCATGCCAGGCGAGCGTGTTACCGCTTGAGTCACATCCCCAGCCCTTTCTTTAATTTTTTCGGAAATGAGAGATATTTCTTTCACATGTATGGAGTTTTCTAGATGATTGAAGCTTATTCCTTAAAACACTAAAACTTTTATATGACATTCCTTTAAAAAATGTCTTCACCATCTTTCTATATTCTTCAACTGAATAAACTGAGCTGTTTTAATTTTTTTCACTGTGATTTATATTATAAGCATTTATCATTTTCAGTCTCATTTATGCAAGCTATCATTTTTTCACAGCCATTAATGTGCAATTTTTATAAGTTACACCTCTCTTGAAGTGTATTCCTAACTTTGGAACTGTATTCTGTATGTGTCCAACTTTTTACATTTTAGATTTTGAGAAATGGTCTTAAAGTAAATAGTTTTTACCTCTGTTCTCTATGAGTTTTTTAGTGTATAACTAAACATGGAATCTTTTTTAGCTCCCATATCATTTTAAGGATTTCTTTGTAGTAGTTTCATAAAATATATTTTCTTTGGGGACGCGCTGTGGCTCAGTGGTAGAGCGCTTGCCTAGCATGTGTGAGGCACTGGGTTCAATCCCTCGCACCACATAAAAAATAAACAAAGTAAAAGTATTGTGTCCATCTAATTTAAAAAATATATTTTTTTTCTTTGAATTGTTATTTGTGGTTTCACTTATAATTTAAATAAAAGCCACAACTTGAATGAAATCTAAGTATTATTCTAAGTGAAAGAAACCAGACTTAATGTGGTTCCACCTGAATGTAATGTTCAGAGTAGGAAAATCTGAAGAAGTTGAAAATAGGTTGGGTTGCCCAGGGTTGAAAAAAAGGGGAATGGAAAAAAGAACAGTCTTTTGGATATGGGGTTTCTTTATGAAATGATGAAAAGTTTTTGAGAATTAGATGATGATGTTTGGACAATTTTGTAAGTATACTAAAAGCCACTGAATTGTACACTTTTACTTTCAAAGGGTGAATATCACTGGGCCTGGTAGCATTTGCCTGTAATTCCAGCTACTCCAGAGGTTGAGGCAGGATTGTAAGTTTGAGGCCAGCCTGGAGGACTTAGCAAGATTCTGTCTCAAAATAAAACATACTGGGGATGTAGCTCAGTGGTACACTGAGTGCACCCATGGGCTTAATCCCCCAGTACTATACAAAAAAAAAGTGGATCTTATATGTGAATTAGAAAACAGTTTTTAATATTTTTGAAAACACATTTTTCTAATTAGAGACCCTTCAAAACGTGTCCCGAGTTGGCTGCTTTTTAATTCTGTACTTTTATTTTTGTCTTCTATTCATTGGTTTAGATTTTGAGTTTCTTACATGTAATTTTATAGTGATTGTATACTTTGTATTTTCCTCAGATAATAGAAGTTCAGTTATACATCCAATGGAAGTATAGATGATACATGTATTTTGTAAAGAAAAAGCAGAAGTATTTTCAGTAGAATATTGTCCTAATTTGTAGCAGCATCAATCTGTAGGTATGAGAAAACAGTGTATGCAGGACGAAAATAATTTAAGAGTTTTTATTTTGTGTGTGTGCAGTAAAGGAAGGTTTTAATTAAAAATAAATTAAATCTATTCTTCAATTTTTTTTCATTAAACACAAATTTTTTAATTAAGCCATAAGTTATAATACAAAATATGTATAACACTTACACAATACATATATGTAATAGTTATGTATATGTATGTACATATATAAAGAGAAGCACAATTTTTTATTATTATTAGTTATTCAAAACATTGCATAGCTCTTGACATATCATATTTCATACATTTGATTCAAGTGGGTTATGAACTCCCATTTTTACCCCGTATACAGATTGCAGAATCACATCGGTTACACATCCACGTTTTTTTTTTTAAATGTAAATTTTATATTGTCTTATTACTTTTGATGTTTTGGTTTTGGGAGATGAGATCTTGCTAGGTTGCCCAGGCTAGCCTTGAATTCCTTGGCTCAGTAGTCCTGCCTCAGCCTCCCAAATAATTGGGATTATGAGTACATATTACCAATCCTTTGTTTTTATTTTATTTCTTTTTTTAAAAAAATATTTTATTTTTTAGTTGTAGTTGGATAATACCTTTATTTTACTTATTTTTATGTGGTATAGAGGATCGAACCCAGGGTCTCGCATGTGCTAGGTGAGAGCTCTACCACTGAGCTACAACCCCAGCCCCTATTTTTATTTCTTTATTTGTATTTAATTTTTAAAGTTCTATACTATATTATAAATTTCTTTTATTTTTTAATTTTTAAACTTTTATTTATTTATTTGGTGCTGGGGATTGAACCCAGGGCCTTGTGCATGCAAGGCAAGCACTCTACCAACTGAGCTATATCCCCAGCCCAAATATCTTTTTATTTTATGTAATTATTTTTATGTGATGCTAAGGATTGAACCCAGGGCCTTGCACATGTTAGGCAAGCACTCTACTGCTGAGCCACAACCCCAATCCCTATAGTATAAATTTCTATTTTCTGTTTTTGTGAGTTATTTTATTTATTTATTTAAAAATATTCTTTAGTTGTCAGTGGACCTTTATTTCATTTATTTTTATGTGGTGCTGAGAATCGAACCCAGTGCCTCACACATGCTAGGCAAGCACTCTACCACTGAGCCAAACCCCAGCCCTGTGACTTATTTTATGTAATATTTTTAAACTTTAAATTTTTTCTCTTTTCATTTTTACCCTTTGTTCTCTCCCCACCCCCTTAGTACTAGGGATTGAACCCAGGGGCACTTTACCACTGACCTACACCCTTAGTTCTTTTAAATTTGAAACAGGGTCTCATTAAGTTGCTGAGGGTCTCACTAAATTGCTGGTGTTGGCTTTGAACTTGGGATCCTCCTGCCTCAGCCTCCTGAACACCTGGGATTACAGGCATGTGCCACCATGCCTGGCAATCTAATATTTTTAATGACAACCAGGAGTGGTAGCATGTGTGTGTAAGCCCAGCTACTTAGAGGGCTGAGGCAAGCGGATCCCAAGTTTGAAGACGGCCTCAGCAATTTAGCAAGATCCTATCTCAAAATAGAGCTGGGGTCTGTGGATGTTGCTCACGGGTGAAGTCATCCCAGGTACTACATGCCTGGTACCACCAATATATATATATATAATGACACTTCAAAATTTGTCATTCTAGTGTTTGAAAAATGAATTTTATTTATTGGAACATGCCAATTACAGCTATTCAGGAAGCTGAGACAGGAGGATCACAAATTTGAGGCCAGCCTTGGTAACTTTGTAGCCTATGTCAAAGTTATTAAAAAAATTGAAGGGATGGAGATGTAGCATAGTGATAGAGCAGCCCTGGGTTCAATCCTCAGTACCACCAAAAAAGGGGAAAAAAAGAATAATTTCTTTTATCTGTATGTTATTAAACATATTCTTGTTTTTGTTTTTAGGCGATGGAGTTATTAGTAGAGAAAGCAATTAGTAGTGCTTCCAGTCCTCAGAGCCCTGGGGATGCTCTGAGAAGAGTGTTTGAATGCATTTCTTCAGGGATTATTCTTAAAGGTATATTTCATTTTGTTCTTAATGAAGTAAAATTGTATGATAGTTAAATAAAAGTTCTTCTCTTACAGATGGGTATTGCTAATACGTTTGTCTCCTTGTGGTAATGATTGTAGGTAGCCCTGGACTTTTGGATCCTTGTGAAAAGGATCCCTTTGATACCTTGGCAACAATGACTGACCAGCAGCGGGAAGATATTACATCCAGTGCACAGGTACTAGAATTTCTAATCCCAGAGCTTTGTTGGGTTACTGTCTTTAAAGTTTTATTTTTTCATAATTGTTTTTTAGATGAAGTCACTATATAATATTTTGCTTCTTTATTAAGTAAACCTTTAAAAAAGACTTACCTTAAATTAGATTTTGCTACTAGAATTTTTAATATATTATTTAATTATGCAGGTGTTTTCAATTAAGAACATTATGTACTATAAACACAGTATTTTCAATGTTTCGTTAAATCAGAGTATTAGAATATATATATATATATATATAAAATAAGCAGAAAGTCATGTTTTCTCAATACACGGAAGTTGTAGGGTATCTGGTTTTAGACGTTATTGATATAATTTAGCCTTTCCTAACAGTGCACAATATAATAAGTGAAAGTATGAACTCCGGGGTCAGACTCCCTGGGCTTGAATACCAACTGTGCCATCTTGTTTATAAAATGGGAGGAAAGCAGTTTCTAGCTCAAACAAGATCATTGGGAAGATTAAATTGGTTAATATATGTAATTATACTATACTACTAGGTATATTGAAAGATCTTAAATGTTAGTGTCATCATCAGTTATCAATCTAAAATTATTATAGCCATCCATAATTTTTATGATCCCAGAAATGTACTGAGTAGGGAGGAAAAAAAACATTAGCTGTGAACAACAGTAATCCATTCTATGGTAGATGAGAGTTGTTAAACTTAAGATCTTGATTTATTGCCTCTACTGGCAAGGGTAATTTGGAATTTCAAAGATGTCAGGCATAAGTAAATGTTACACTGGAAAGTATACTGGGTGGGAGGCAGTAGTATTAGAACATTAGGGATATTTTATAGACTTAAAATAGAACCAATTCTACAGTATTAAACTAGTTTTGATTTCCTTGATTTAATTTTCGAAAGAATTAATTGTGAATTTAAGTGAAAAGAAATTTGGGGTTAGGAGCAGACATTTGAAAACTCACTCTGCAAGCCACCCCCTCACTCCTCACTGTACTAGGAATTGAACCCAGGGGCAAAGTACCACTGAGCCATGTACTCAGCCATTTTTATTTTGTGACAGAGTCTCTTTGAGTTGCCCACATCGTCCTCAAATTTACAATCATCTTGCCTTAGCCTATCCCAAATTGTTGGTATTAAAATCTTGTGCCACTATGACCAACTAGAATTGACAATTTTAAAAAGTACTTTTTTTTTTTAAAGCAGCCTTGAAGAAAATTGTCTAATTTTAGGAGGTAGTTAGAAATGTTCTTATTAAAAGTGATGGAGTTACAGAGTCCATAATTCAATTTATTAAACATCCTTGAAATTGCAGTTAAGAAGAGATTAGTGAATCCTGAAAGTTAGGGCTAGGAAAAGAGAACATTGTAGCTTTAAAGGGAATCTTGTGCTCATGATACAGTTGAATATCTTGATTGTGATGGTGGTTAAATAATGTACAGCTACATATATAATAAAATTGAAGAGGGCTGTACATATATAAATAGTGAAATCTGAATAGTCTCTACATTGAACCAATTTTCAGCTTGTTTCTTCATGTCCATGTTTTATGTTTCTCTTTCATTCCTTTGTCCCTTTTTAGGACTATTCCTCTTTTCCTTCCAAAAACATTCACCTTCTTGTATGCCGTTTTGAAAAATAAGTTAACGGTCCCTCAATAAGTTATACATAAATTATCCTGTGCTTCATCAATTCTTTGATTCCTGTTTATAAACTCATGAAATCAGAATGCTGTGACCCTCTCTTCTCTGTCAGCCAGGGCCATTAATTAAGGTGATACCAGACATAGTGGATAAAGAAAAGACAAACAGACACACATAGGAAGAAAAAACTGGAGCCAGGTGTGTAGCCAAGTCCTGGTGAGGCTTGACTAACTCCGGAACTAGCCAAGAAAAGTTTTATTATACAGGTTTCATCAAAGGTTTTATTTGTGGGAAAGTTTCAGCAAAGCAGGCAATCTGAAGGATGCAGGATTGGCAAGACATTAGGGTCATCTTGTTTTGCTCAGAGTTCACTATCCCTGGGAGAAGATGCTGAACTCAAGGCCTCCGCTAATAGAGCCACATGCCTTCTCACATAGCCCACCTCCCCCAGCGTTACCACAGCAACTGGGCATCTTGACCCACACCTTCACACAGGCAGCTCCCAGCACAAATGCAGCCACAAGAGTCAGATAGGCCATGATTTAGATCACCTCTCTACATCAGAAGAAAAAAATCCATATGAAAACTTGTTCACAAATGTTCATAGTAGCATTATACATAATAGCCAAAAAGTGGAAACAACCTAAATGTCCATCAATTGATGAATGGATTGATAAATGTAGTATATTCATATAGTAGGATATTATTCAGTCATTAAAATGAATCTTGAAAATCTTAATGCTAAGTGAATGGAACCAGACACACACACAAACACAAACAAACATTATTTTATGCAAATTATTTTAAATAGGCAAATCTGTAAGATACAGAAAAAATATAGTTTAGCTGTGAGGGCCTTAAAGTAGAAGGCTTAAGGAGTAACTGTTGTTGGGTATAGAGTTTCTTTTTAAGAGTGATAAAGGTTTGGGAATTAATGGAGACAGTTTAACAACTTCAAAAGTATTACTAAAAATGACTGAATTCTACTCTTTGAAAGTATGAGTCTTGGGTTTGGGGATATAGCTCAACAGTAGCATGTGCAAGACCCTGGGTTTGATCCCTTTGATACTAGAAAAGGAAGGGAGGGTTAACCTTATGATGTGTGAACTATAGTTCAGTTTGTGGAGCTGGGGATTGAAGCCAGGGTGTTGTGTATGCTAAGCACACACACTACCAATGACCTGTACCCCAGCCCAACTTTCAAGATTTCATGAAATCTTGCCATTGGTGCCAAAGACACCTCTATTCACTATAGACATAGTCATATAGTGAAAATCTTTTTTAATTCATGAACTAACAAGGATTTTTTTTTTTTTAACCATGGGGATATCAGTGTCATGCAGTGTTTTTATATTCTTGGTAATTATGTTGTCACAATGACAGAAAGTTGGTTTGCGTAATGGTTTGATGCTTAATGATTATTCAATAACATGTTATGAATTACCCAGAATTATTTAGGTTTTGTAGTTAGCCTTTTCCACTGTGTTACTAGAGAGTAGAATTTGTATGTGTGTGTTCCAAGGGATCATTTGGGGATTATCTGTTGTTGGGGGATTGTTTCAACTCATTGAATACCAGCTACAGTAACAGAACTTTTTAAAAATATCTTTTTAGTTGTAGGTGAACACATAACTTTATTTTTATTTATGTGATGCTGAGGATCGAATTTAGGGCCTCACACATGCGAGATGAGTGCTCTACCACTGAGCCACAGCCCCAGCCCTAACAGAATATCTTTAAGATATCTTATAGTGAATAAACATAAGCAAGCATACACCCAAAGGACTTAAAATCAGCATAGTATAGTGATGCAGCCACATCAATGTTTTAGCAGCTCGGTTCACAATAGCTAAGCTATGGAACCAACCGAGGTATTCTTCAACAGATGAGTGGATAAAGAAAATGTGGGATACATACACAGTGGAATATTACTTAGCCATAAAGAAGAATGAGATTGTGGCTTTTGCTGATAAATGGAACTGAAGAATATCATGCTAAGTGAAATAAGCCAGTCCCCAAAATGCAAAGGCCGAATGCTTCCTCTGATATGCGGGGGCTAATTCACAATAAGGATGGGGCATTAGGGAACAACAGTTAGTTTAGATTAGGTAGAGGAGATGGGAGGGGATATGGGGATATCCCATATGGAAGGATAACAGATTGAAACAGACATTGTGATCTTATGTACATACATGCCTTTATGACTAGTGTGGATTCTACAAAATGTATAATCAGAAAAATGAGGAAATATACCCCATTTATGTGTATCAAAGTGCATAAAAACATTCTGCTGTCATCTATAACTAATTAAAACAAATTAAAAATGTATAAAGTAAAAAAGGGGATGAAGGGAAAGGAGGGGGATGGGAATAGGAAAGACAGTAGAATGAATTGGACACAATTTTCCTCTGTTCATATATGAATCCTCCTGCCTCAGCCTCCCAAGCCACTGGAATTATAGGCATGACTAGTATAACTCCACATCATGTACAAGCACTAAATGGGATGTATCATACATACTCCATGTAAGAGGCAGGTGGGGATGGGGTGCAATGGTAGAGGGACAGCGCAAAAGGCAAGTTGGCATGGTTCAATGTGAAGTTTGCCTGATCTTACAAAACAGAAACGGTAACTCCCAGATACCAAAATATCCAGTAAACCAAGTATGGTGTCATATACCTGAAATCCCGCTACTCAGAAGACTCAAGGCAGGAGGATCACAAGTTCAAGGGCAAGGCTGATCAAATTAGCAAGGCCCTGTCAAAATAAAAAATGAAAAGGCTAGGAATGTAACTCAATACTAACATGCTCCTAAATTTAATCCAAAAAACCAATAACTTTTGAGTATAACTGCAGTTCCAAAGTTGTACTTTATACCAAATGTCTAGGAAGGCTGTCACCAACCATTATATGAAAGCAGTTAACCTGCATTTTTTTGTTTTATATATCCTATATATTTTTTTTTTTTCCTTTCCTGAAGTTATAATCATCTTTTAATTTCTTTTTTTTTTTTTTTTTTT
>NW_025999961.1:6337212-6338944 GCF_001458135.2 Marmota marmota marmota
GGTTTTTTTTATTTTTTTTTTTTTTGGGTGTTTTTTTTTTTTTTTTTTTTTTTTTTTTTGGTGTGGGGGGATGGTACTGGGGATTGAACTCAGGGCCTTGTGCATTCGAGGCAAGCACTCTACCAACTGAGCTATATCCCCAGCCCCTGTTTCTATTTCTCTCAATAATGTAGAATTAAAATGCAAAATTACATAAAAAACTTAGCAAAGAATCCGATTTTTTCTTAAGTCAACAGTATAAAATCATTTTTTTCCTGCTTATTTAAAAAAAATAAAGAACCTTTTGTTATGAAATTTTTAAATTTTTTTAAATTTAAAATTTTTTTCCCAATAAAAAGCAAAGATTTTAGTGTCTCATAAAGATGATAATATTCATAGTAGTCATCTAAAATTTTTTCATGAGAGTCACCTGCAGAACATTTTAAGATTAAGATTTCTCAGCCCTAATTACAGATTGTTACTGAAGAAGACCATAGTAAGCCTGAGAATCTTCATTTTAAGATGGATTTCTGTCAGGAATGGTAGTACATGCCTATAGCCTGTAATCCCAACAAGTCAAATGCTGAGGCAGTAGGATGGCAAGTTTATGGCCAGCCTCAGCAACTCAATCCCTAGTACTGCCAAAAAAAAAAAAAAGTCAATAAGATAACTTTTTAATATCTATTTGAATGGATAGCACATACACATGATATAAAAGTCAAAAAGATGTAAAGTGGTATATGGTGTAAGTATTCTACCTCACCTTACCTTTAGTTGTCATTTTTCCGGGAGCATTCAGTATTGACTCTTTGTATTCTTTCATATTCTTTCACAGATGATTCCTGCACACATTATCACAAATGTATGCTTCCTTTGTTTTGTACACAAATGACAGCAATGCTGTGTACATTCTGCAACTTATTCTGCAGCTCACTATTTTTCATTTGATGTATTTGGACATCTTTCATATCAGTAAATTAGACTTTTTTTTTTTTTTTGTAGATGGACACAGTATCTTTATTTATTTTTAAGTGGTGCTGAGGATCGAACCCAGTTCCTCACACATGCTAGGCAAGCACTTTACCACTGAGCTACAACCCCAGCCCCAGACTTTTTCTTTAATTGATGTGGTTCTCATACAAGTGGCCCGTGGTTCCTGCTTTAATAAACATTCTTCATAACAGTAATTCTAGTCATTATAGTAACTGACCTTTATGAAATGCTTTTTAAAAAAGCAGCAATCTCCTGTTGATCAGAAGTATAGATGATTAATTTGATCCCAAAACCTACTAATTACTTTTAAAATGGATGAATTTTTTAAAAGCAGGGGTTGGGAAGCAACATATTTCACTTGAATAAAAATAAGCCTTGTAAAACTATAGGATGATTCCAAATAAAAATGTTCTTTATGCTGGTGGAATGTGATGGACATCATTATCCAAAGTACATGTATGAAGACATGAATTGGATGTCAACATACTTTATTTACAAACAAAGATATGAAAAACTGTGGTAAATATGTGTAATAAGAATTGTAATGCAAAAAAAAAGATTTTTGAGTTGTTAAAAAAGTAAATTGTAAGCCTGGGGGTGTGGCTCAGTAGCAGAGTGTTTTTGCCTAGCATGTGCAATCCCCAGCACCACAAAAAATTAAAATAAAAAAATAAAAATAAAAACATAAATAGCTGAATGTGGTCATCCACACTAGCTATAACCCTACTTTTTTTTTTTTTTTTTTTTTTTTTTTTTTTTT